>NC_066836.1:22115735-22314729 GCF_001640805.2 Lates calcarifer
GCGTCATTTGAAATGTGATTAGTACTGATGACTGAAAAACTGGTGACCTCATAGCTGCAGCTCTCCTAAGAAATAATGTTAGGGATGTCATTGTGGGTGCCAATACACCTAACCACAACTGTCAGTGCCAAAAGCTTCAACTAAGGAGAGAGCAGACATCCAGTTTAATTAGCACTAGTACCAGAAAAGGCAGCACACTAATCTGTCTGCTCCTGCTGCTTGTGTTTCTTGACAAGACATCAAAACATGATTTGTGCAGACAGCTGGCTAGTTAACATTAACTACTGAGCAGATCATGAAGCAGGTTAAGGGGGTTACCTCGCAAAGTTGAGCTCACTTTTAGTCTGATTAAATCAACATGGTAACCTATGCTGTGCAGGAAAACTGTTTTTAGTGACAGGTAAGACAAAGAAATTGGCATAAACAGCAGAACCAGTGCTTTCCATGATTATGTCTGAAGCAGAACATTGCTTTGCTTGTTATCATTATTATTATTATTGCAAAATACATCACTCTACATTTTAAAAAGTGCCTCTGATAATCACCAGGATTAGAGGTGACCACTGTGATAAATGTTTGCCCTCTGTAGCCTCTATTGCATAGACATTACTGGACAAAAATCATTACTGCTGTCAGTAAGTTCATAGTAATTTATAAATTAAACATATCAGATAGACTTTATCGGGCATTAATGTGTTTTATCCATTTCTTTTGCATCTGTAATTTTCCTCTGTGGCACAAACAATGTTCTGCTAACTCTAATTCATAACATATATTTTTTAAAAAAATCATTTTTTTTAACATGAAACAGAAGGACATGAATGTAAAATATATATTTTCTATAAACTAGATTACAGATAATTTTGAGATGGTAATCCCAACACATTATCTAGCTTTACACTTAACCATACTTCTATTTTTATAATTGCTTTTTAATCTATTTTACTATTGACTTTTTGGCCATTGCAAATAACCTAATTTTGCCACAATGGGAACTTTATTATATTGTAAATATTCTGCAGTTGAGCTTGTTGATGAAATCATGAAAAGAGACCTACTTGGTTTGACATCCATCGAACATTCCCAGTGTTGATGAAGTACGGACACACAATGGTGGTCTTGATGCCATCTTTTCCAGTTGCCAGTAGCTCCAGACCAACTGACTCTGCAAAACCTACTGCTCCAAACTTACTAGCACAGTAGTCTGCAGGGAGAAGGGTCAGAGATACAGGAAAAAGCAAGTGAAAAGGATAATCAATCGTAAGGAGTCACAGAGGTCAGTTAATGCTCTTGTTTGTTGTTTTACCTCAAGTATCGTTCAGAAAGGACACATTCCAAAAGGATAGTAAATTACTAATTACTTTGCATATTTGCTGCCGACCGTCATTTTACCCTTGAGTTTCAATCATTCAGATTCAGATTTAATAATCTTACCCATTAAGATAGACACCTGATTCCTTTTAATTACAGATGATTAAAAAGCCATATGTAAAGTTCCGCCCCAAAGAACAGACAGTGTGCATTTTGTTTTGCTTATTTAAACTGAAGACAGGCTGACATGGAATTGGAGTTGCAGGGTCAAAATTTCAATGTGCACCAGTCTACATGTTAACTGCACCTGTTTTAACAGGTCTGCATATAAAGACACCCACCCTACTTTAAGCAGAATCACAAACTAGATCAGGGCCTGAAGAGTGGACAGAGGGCCAAAACAGAAATGATTTGAGTATGGATGTGATCAAAGACAAAGATACAGCTATATCAGATGCTGTTTCAATCAGTCAAAAGGAAGAACTCTGTATGGCTGTTTGTATTTCAGTCAACTATGAGGTTTTGTTAGGTGTACTTCCACTGGGAAACACTGCATCTGCCCAGTTTTTTGTTTTTTGTTGGAAGAGAACTCAAAGTCACCTCCCTTCCACATGCACCACATGCATAGCTATCAAGTAACATGTTTGCTGATCACAGTACAGCGATTATTTACAATAATGATTTTGTGCCATGGCCACATCTGTTACATAATCTAACCCAAGCAGGCAGGTGATAAAGGCCCATAAATCTTCCTGACAATACAGGTGAGAGGGCAACTCAGTCTTTAAGTGTAATATTCTCTGGTGCAGTCCATCACACAGTGGTCAGCTTATGCCTAAGGAGAGCAAGGTTTTCTCAAGACAAAGTTCAATTAAATACCAGTCACTGAACAGAAAGTTCCAATTAAAAAACAAGACAAGAAATGACATTTACTACAAAACTACAGGTCCAAAAATCATTCCATGTCTCCACTTCTAGATTACTGAAAGTGTTAGACTGAAAAAAAGGTTGGGTGAAGATTTTTTTGTACCATCAATTTTTAAGAATAAACTGTGGCAATCTCACATTGGTAAGCCAATTACCCTTTATAAGATCTGAGGTCTATTGAAAAACTCATCAAAGAAGGCAATCAAAACTGGTTTCCAATGTTCTACTTACTGTGATATACATAGAACTACTGCTTCTGAACAGAAAAGGTTCTTTATGAGTTAATCTTAAAAATACTTTTTGTAACTAATTGAACTCTTTACAAATGCCATTTTGAAGTTACCTTCAATACAACAAAACAATCTCAAAAATACTAAGTGCTAAAACAAAAAAAAATTTATTCAAAATGATGTGCAAATTTAGCAGGTTTATTGCACAAGGAACAAGGAGTTTTTACTCATATTGCACTTGAACTGGGGTACTCTGAATCTCTGGTCTGAAGGAAGAGTTTCAAACTCACAGTGACAGGGGTGTTCTTTGCTGTCTAGTTTAGAACTATCCTTGCAGAGGACCTGCTGGTCAAAGATAGCCTATCACCTTGCTAGCCACTTTCTCATATGGCTCTGTAGCTATATTTTGGGGGCGGTGCATGTCAGGCCACAACGTAGGGTACGTGGCTATGCAGTACCTACAACACACCTATGGCATGATAAAAGTTCAAAAGCAGTTTTGAATCATAACAGCAGGATTTTACAGACCGGGTTTATGTCACTAATTTAGAGACTAAACAGCTCTGTTTGTTAATCTAAATCAGCTCTGCTTGAATCACTTGCTGACAGTTCTGTCAGTATGAATATTTCATTGAGGCTGTTGCCTGCTGTTTGTTTACTTTGTGCTGCTTAGAGTTTGAGTCACTCACAACACTGAGTCAGAAAACAGTTCTACTGGTTGAAAAGACCACAATGAAGTGTTTGTGCACCCAGAGCACAATGGATTACAATAAATATTGGATTGGAAATTGATCAGATTTACACAACCTTTAACCAGTCAGTTAAAAAAATGTTGTGACTGGCCCTGGCAGGATTCACACAGAAGAGTCAAGGACATCCCTATCTCAGTCCTTATCAGTCCCCTAACACTTAAGTTATGACCGTCTTTACAGTGCCTTCAGAAAGTATTCAGAGTCCTTCACTTTTGCACATTTGTGTTGTAGATCTATTTGTACATAGATAAAATTACCACTTATGCCCATCAATCTACATGTCATGATAAAGTGTAAACGTTTCAATAAAGACATGAAAGATAAAAAAAAAAAAATGTGTTATTATGTTAGGCACATTATATTTGTCAATACCCTTGACTTGAGATGAAGATCAGATCACATTTTATGACAAATTCATGCAGAAAACTATGAAATTCCCAAAAGTTCACAAACTTTTTCTTGCCACTGTACATAACACGCTACTGGAGGGTTAAGACAAAACAAAATAGAATAGGCTAACATGAGCACAACGTCAAACTGAATGAATGAGGTGACATTAAACCATATGATTACAAAATTTCACCAGAATTATATAATTTTTTCTTCTGATAAAATCTTATGATCACCAGATGATTTTCAAAGATGCTGTAATCATGTAAAAATTGTACATCTAGGTGCTTCATGGAATGACATGCATTATGTGATTAAGAGGAGAAAACACACACCTGCCAATCCATTAACTCCTATGAGTCCAGCAGAGCTGGCAATGCTGACAAGATGGCCGTGATTGTTGGCAATCATAGCAGGAAGGAAGGCCTTGTAGGTCTGAGCAGAGAGAGACAGAAAACAAATGAATCAAAAACAATATATGGAAACCTTAAGAGGCAGGGATTCAATTCTACTTCTACTTCCAGGGATAACAGACAACCATATTCTGAGTACAGCATTTAAATTTACTGTTGTTATAATGATTATTCTGACCAAAAAAAAAAAAAAAACTGAATAAAGTTAATCAGCATTCAAGTGCCATTTAGTCCACACTCATCTTGACTTGATATTCACTTAATATATCCATTAATCAATTAAAATAATAACTAGAAAATCTATAATTATTCTGGTGGAGCACAAAAACTGAATGGAGATGCTAACTGGGAAGTTGTTAAATTTAACACTACAACATTTTTTTCAGACAAAGTCTCCATAAGAAACTGCTCAGACAACACAGTAACAAAAGTGACAACAAAGTTAAGCTGACAAGATCGCTGTGACTTACTGACCCAGAAGTGAGCCATAGTGTTGACCTCCATTGTCTTCTCAATCAGGGAATCAGGAGCATCCATGAACTTCTTTCCTGTCACGATCCCAGCATTGTTCACCAGGATGCTGACATCACCCACCTCTCGCTTTACCTGCATGGAGCACAGGAAAATGTCAGTCATGTATGATACAACTTTGTAAAGATATTCCCAAGGGCAAACAGAGTTCTTGAGAGACTGCTTTAAATCTTTAGACCATTTACAGGTGTTGTTGATAAGCCTCTTGATTCAAATAGTGAAGATCTTGGTTCAAAAGTATTACAATGATCAGCTTATTACTGATATGATATGAAGGAAGCAGCAGACACAGACACTGGCTGCTGAGAGCACCAGACCAAACAGATAAGTGAAATTGTGGCCTGTCATAGAGTTACTGACACATTAATTAATTCATTAATTAACATTAATTTGCAGCTTATCTGACCGGCCTTGGTGTTTGTCATTCTAACGAGTGAAAGTGACATAAGTACCTGTTAAAATGAGAATCTTCTCATGTGGTATGAACTTGATGTGAGACTCCTGATAGATTTGTCTCTGACTTCTACAAATTAGCATTTCTCTTTATCCCAAAGCAGTTGTCAGTTACTGCTCCAGGACATAAAAAACACATTGCCTTGATGTCAAGGCACAGGTTAGCTGAGCACAGGCATCTGTTCTTATTTATCTGACTTTAGCAGATGAAACTGTAGATATTATGTACTACAAGATTATCTGCAAGTCCTGCTACACCCAGTCTATCTTTAATGACTGACTGATCTGAGCTGAACTTTTTTAATAAACAACTTCACATTTTGCACAGATAAGATACTGCTGTTTTAAGCTCCCAACAAACACACATATGCTTATAATGGCCCAGCCACAGCATTGGGCTCTGTATGTTTCTGGGCAGTTGACCTTAAAGTAGTTCAGATCCTGCTCTCTTTGTTCACTTGGGTCTAGCTGTTACAGCACCTGCCCACATTTCGTGTATTAAGCCAACAAAATGTCTGTTTACTCAACAGTCATCCCACCCCTGCCCCGAGGGATATACACACACACACACACACACACACACACACACACACGCTTGAGCTGACTTTTGAAGGAAATAGTAGTTGTATTTTCTGTAGGATTTAAGCATTAATTGTAATCAAAAACATTATTCAGATGGCCATATCATGGCACACTGAACAATCACACAGTGTCCTTTCGCAGGTACCACCCTGATTTATATATAAATACTCAGGTTTCTGTTCATTTGTCTAACGTGTTATAAATAATGCAGTATTATAAAACAGACCTGCAATACATCAGACATTCATGACAGATACAATCTTCACTCTTGGAACTGTGTTCTTGATTCTATGTCATGTCACAGGTTGTTACTTGTGTGAACTATTTATAACTATACTATAATTGTCCAAAAAATAAAATAGCAGAATGTCATCTGATATGGACCTACTCTGAGTAGAGGTATGTGGGGTTACTTTGTAGCAACCTATAGTCATGTGCATGTGATTTAATGAGGGTAAACAGCTGCCTGTAATGACATTGTGCCCTGGCTTGGCACTTCTCAAATCAAAGGCTGCAGATTTGCAAACACGCGTCCTGCTGCCTTCAGATGGCTGTAGGGATTTAATGAACTAATGAAAGGAGAAGCTGTTCACATACAGTATGAGGCAGGTGTGGACAACAGATACAGTAAGAATCACTCATACTGATTTATAGACCAATACACACAGACTGATTTACTGACGTTAACTGCCTCTCTTCCCCCTGAAACTGCTCGTTTAAACACTGTCCGTTCATCTTACTATTCTTGTTTCTTGCTGTTGTCGCATTCCAACATTACTTTAATGGATACAGTGTTGCTCTAACTGATGGAAATGATGGCTAAACCATTTTTATCAGCTGGCATAATCCAACAACAATGCATTAAAATAAGGCCAGCAGGGTGCAGCTAGCTGAGTACAGCAAGCCAAGCATGGTATGGTATGGTATGGTAACCTTACCTGGTCAGCCACTCTGTACACCTCATTCTTGTCACTGCAGTCACACAGATAGTAGTGGACTCTGCTGGCTCCACTCTGTTTAGCCAGTTGAGCGGTTTCCTTCATGCCCTCCTGGTTAATATCCCACAACACCAGCACAGTGCCAAGAGCTGCAAACTCCTGGGCCATGAGGCGACCAATCCCGCTACCTGCCCCTGTGATCAGCACCACTTCACCAGCTACGTTCTTCTTCCTCCTGGGTACAAAGAGGTGGATGAAAGACTCCACATTGTACCAGATGGACAACAGGAGGACTTGGATTGTTTCCAGGAAGAAATTCATAATGGATCTAGGAAGGAATAGAAAAAAAGAAAGAGGATACATTATAGAGTGGAGTGAACTTAAGTAACAGGTTTAAACATGCAAATGTTAATGTTTACTTTTTCTACCCTCAGTCAATTGTGTTATCGATCAGTTCTCAAATTTTCCAGGTTTTTTTTCTGACAGTGTTTTATAACAGTCTAAACCACCTCCACTGACAACATAAACATGTGTGTCAGTTGATTCTACTGATCTGAGGTGGGCAAGTACTTTGTATTATATATGTCTGTGCTAAAATTAGCTTTTAGCAACATCTGAATCTAAATATGATCACAGCTGCAGGGCTGTTATCAAAACCTGGGCACACATTATGTATTTGTATTGACTGTACATTGTGTTGTATCATACTACACATTTGTGTGCGGTCACACTGACCATAAACACAAACCTCTGGTCAGTTTTGTCCAGTGACAATTCCAGTAAAGTTTATTCAAACAAGATGACTGCATCCTTAACAATGCTGAAGGGTAAGGGTCTGTCCCAATACCCACATTGGCTCATGGCATTCATGAGCGCACAAATAGTGGGCAAGTGCGTGTGGAAAAAAGCCAACACACAGTACCACTTAACTCACACTTAATGCACAGTTCTCCTAACACTGCTTCAAAGTGGTATTCAGAGCTAAGTGTATCCCATAATTCACCACAGTGTATGGCTGCACTTCAGTCCAGCTGATGGTGGTAGTGTGCCTATAAGCTGATTTTAGGACTGATAATAGATCAACAGAAAAGAAGAAACTGAAATTAATGACATGTTGGACTTTGAAGCATGAATATTATTATTCCTGTCCAAACACACAGTAATGGCAGAACCTCCACAGATGGTTATCATGTTATATTAACAATCTGCTCTTCTTGCTACTGATAAGAAAAATATTGCACATCCGACACTGTCAAGATAAATATTAATTACAATATCCCTTTCTGAGAGGATTTTAAGAAATATGATCCAGTCTTGGAAATTTTAATCAGATAACTCTATTTAATGTTTTTATTAATTGTATTACTTGTCTGAGTTCTTTATTTATTAAGCTCATTTCCAGCTCTATATCTTTATTCTGGGACGGCACAAGAGTAGCTTTGAATGATTCAAAGTTCTAAAAAGGTCCTTACTTATCTCATACTACCGATTATGCAAACTCTTGGCAGTTGTTTTGGCCTAACTAGATGTGGCTCCTACTTAAATTGTATGAAGTGAGAGCCATAATGTCACTTTCCATAGTCACCAGGACATAAAAACTGCATAGATTCACCAGTCAAATCTGATAAAATCTGATTAAAAAGTGACCTTTGGTAACAAAATAGGGTTTAAAACGCTTCCCCACAGGTTATACGTCCACAACATGTGTGCAAGGTTTCATGACACCAACCTCTTCTACAGCTCAATCCAGAGTGCTGTGATGTGACACCATCAGCTCATCCCACTAGGCACTTCAACAAATGCCAGAGTTTATATCTGATGTTTAAAACAGTTGATATATCACACAAGTTTTCCATGTCTTCCATGCTTATATGAAGTCCATCTGCACCTGCTACCACCATCAGTTGAAACTATTGTAAAACGCATGATATAATTCTCAGTTCAGCAGATGATCAGCTGTTTCAAGAAAGGGAGAGGGCATGTGTCATACAACAGCCATCTTTGTAGTTATGGAGTGTGCTATTCAGGATTCTCTAAATGGTTTATCTCCTCCCTTACAGCATCTCTGCTTGTGAGCACCACCTTGTCCTCTTACTGGTGGAGGTTCTGAGAGCAAACTGTACAACTAAGTAACATAACTGATTTTGAATGACAACTTCTACACCTGTATATGTTCAATCCTGGACTGGAAATACATCAAACCTGTAGAAATTTGACTTAAGGCAACGGACCCTGTGAAGTCACAAAGGCTGCATTACTCTGTGCATTTCTACTCTGAACTAAGAGTAATTGTAAAAAATTAATAATATGGATCTGTAGAGGGCTGTCTGTTCTGTGGTGAAATTCAGTTTTAGCTCACAGCAGTCTCACTCCTACAGTTTTAGCACAATACGTAAAATACTACTTTAATAATATCAATACAAACTCTCTACAGTTTATAACATATGTTTTGACAGCAACCGTGGGATATCAGCCGGTGGAGCTGCTCAAACTGCTGACCTCAGCAGCTTCATATAATCAGTCAAAGGTGGTAAGACCACACCTACACAGTCCTGATGAAGCAGATTAACTGAATTTTTGACTGTTAAACCTCATTCAAATGAACCTAGTTGTTTGGCTGGTTGTCTACTTACTCAACTGGTCATGAGACAAAATACATTTTTAAAGTTTGTGCTGGATAGATAACTTACACAATGAATTAATTGTCAAAATGAATTCATTAATTATCAATGTTCCAAAATTGGTTTTCCATTAATTAAGTAATCTATTAATAATCTATTTGTAATCTATTTGCATAGTTTTCTACAAGCATCTAATACAAGACTTAATTGGAGGTATTTTAAAAATGCTTATTATAATTTTACTTTTAAGAATTAAAACTCAAATCAAATTGAATCTTTTTAAGATTTTCATACCTTAGTGGGCATGGAGAGTTAAAATCAATAACGATGTGGAAACACAATTCTTTCGTCCACAAAAAATAATCGAAAAATACACTTGAGTGGTGTAAAGTAAATGGTAATGTGCTAAAACATGTGGAAAAACGGAGTTTTATAGGTAAAAAACGCACTGTAGTGTTTCTTGTATTGGAGGATTAACTCAAGAAACTCCTCTTGAAGTTTGACTCGCATCCTAAGCTACCACATGCCGCCAGTACGTTTAACAGTTATCACTGCGTGATACAAAAGACAAACAACTACCTTTTGAAAGAAAGTGGAATATAACTAACAGATATCTAACGGACTTAGCTTGATAATGCGTCGGTTTAATCGAAATGACCCTTTAACTTACCACGATGTGAGTCCTGTCGACCTACCGAGTATGTTTAACAGTCTGTCCCTAGTGGCACCCGAGACCTTTGCTCTCCACATAGGCTAACGTTACGACACACAGGCTCTGCTCTAATCAGACGTGTGTTATCTTATCGAACTTACAAGCAGCACAGCGTGTATGTTTACAGCTCCCCGAGCCGGTGAACGTACCGTGGTGTGGATACCACCTTGTTTCACGGGCTGTGCTCGGTCTGTTGTCCCGGCTGAAGCTCGGTGGTTTCTGTAGCCTGCGGGAGAAAAAACAGTGAGAAAAGCGGTACTCAACAGGGAGACGCTAGATGTCTCACGTGACATAAAGTCAACCAATTCATTATCCTATGCCGCGCGAGGCGTTGTGGGAGTTGAAGTGTGTGCTGTTGCTTGTTTTCATTTTATAAATTCAAAGTAAATTTAATGTACAACGAACACTGTAACTAACTGAATAAATCAAACACGCATACTACATGGCAGTGTAAATCATTCACATTAATATAATATGCGTTCAAGACCTCTTACAACATTAAAAGGCATAATAATTACAAATATGATAAAAATGATTTAATTAGAATCCCATCATAAGCCATAATGGATTGATGGCAGGAAATACTGCCATTACTGCTTTTGTCACTCTAGTAATAGTGAAAAGTGTAATTCATTCTGTGATGTTGTTCAGTCATGCAGGTGAATCTTTTTCAGCTCTTTTGGAGCACTCTGGTCAAACACTCATATCCCCTAACTTTGAGGGAGAACAGAAGTTATCTTTGAAGTCAAGAGCAACCTTTTAAAAACACACTCACCCTGTAAGTACAGGGCTTCTGTGGAATGGATACTTGCCTTGGTTGTATTGTATGAATATATATATTTACATGTGGTTTGGACTTTTTTCAATCACCATATCAATATTTAATCTGGATATTTTTAAAGTATGGACCCTAGGAAGATCAGCCACTACTGGCAAAACCTATTGGGCCAAAAAAAAACTGAATAACAACAATAAACAAATGTTGATGGAAGAGAAAAGGTAAAACTGTGTTTTGACGGCACAGACGGTGCACACTCATTTATATCCCTACAACTTTGAATAATTTGCTGAATAATTTAAAGCTTACCTCATTTTTATCCTTAGGGCTATTTAGATTTTTAATCTGATCCTGTTCTTGTTTTATTTGAGTTATTTGCTTATAGTGTATTGGTTTCTTTATTCTTTAGGTTTTACTATCTTACTAATTTGATGTTTTTATTGTTTTTTCTTTTTATCGCCATTTATCTAGGTTTTTTTCTGTGGTACTCATATTTTATAAATGAGGCCTCTACCTCAATGTAGTTCAGCATTAAAATAAAGATTGAATTTAATGCATGAATAAAAAAAAATATAACTTGATGAATTAGAATTCACTTTTCACTAGGGTTTGGTTTTCTGTTTACGGGGTGGACAAAAGTCACTGTGTTTAACATTTTATTATGGATCCAAAAATATACAATGTCACAGAATATCAGTAGCTGTTAGTATCATGTACATTAAATCTACTTTTATAGCTGCATGTGTTTGTGAAACTTGGTGAACTTTCAAATCTGTCCATTTTACAACATTGTCTTAATAAGATTAGTGCCTGGATGTCTCATGTCCTGCTGTTTAATCATGACAAAACTGAAGTCCTGGTTATTTGCTGCACAGAAACCTCAGTCATTTTTGATTCCCTGTTAAACTGTCAGTAACATCTTAGGTCAGTTACTCAGTCCTGCTATTTTCATTACAAAGCATTACCCAACTGTGTCCCAGCTCGAACAAATCACTCACTGCTTTATCTCTTCCTGTCTTGACTATTGTCATGAGTTGTAACAGAAGTTTCTGTACTAATACAGAAACAGAAGTTTCTGTATTAGTCGTGATGTTACAGCACTTCTGCAATTAGTCATGTGTTTGTCAGCACATTTACTGACAAACATGCTCTCATATCACACTGTGCTGGCATCATTACACTGGATTCATATGAAATTAGAATTGATTGATTGATTAAAATCTCTCTATAACCTTTAAGGCACTACACAGTTTAGCTCCATGTACATACATGTATCATACATGTATATCAGTGAGCTGCGGATCCCTTACATGTTCACTAGACCTCCCAGGTCATCAGAACATGGACTCCTGGTTGTTCCCCGCACACAGTTTAAGTCTCGAGGAGACCAAACTCTTGCTGTCCAGGCTCAGGTCAGATCAGCTGAGTCTCTGTTGAGTGTTTTGAATTTAAAGCAAGTGCTTTTTCAGTTTTTGTGTCTGTGAAGTGTCTTTGTAGCTCAGATTTTTAAAGTGCTATTTAAATAAAGTTCTACTTAGCTGGACTGGTCAAGTGGTTGACTTTGCAACACAACAGCAGCCTGCTGTTAGAATAGTTTAATATTGGTATGTAATGTGGCTAAGTAGGTAACACTGGAAAAGTTAGTTTGGTGATAAATGAAGCAACATTTCAGTTTGAGAATAAATCAGCTGCGGCTCCATCATCACCATCCTCTCATCTTACTGAAGATGTCAGACAAACTCAGATCAGAAAGTGGCTCCTCTAAAGTAATTTCAAATATTTACAGCTCTAAAAGGAGAACTGTAACTTTGTAACATTAAGTTGTCTGTTTTATTATATATCACCAGCATGCACATTGATTAGCTAGCAAACCATTATTCAAAGTTGAAATTAACCCCCCCCCCCCCCCCCCAACACACACACACACACACACACACACACACACGCACACATATACAACTCACAGAGCAAGAAAAGAAAAAAAAAAACTTTGAATCACAAGAAGAATGACTTCTTGCATGGTTATAATTAGATCAATTTACCTTAACCTTAACTATGCTTTGATTGAACAGTTAATATAAAGTTATATTGGTGGTGGTGGCTGGTATCATCTGTTCAAATCCAAACTTCATGACAAGATAGGAATTTATATTCATTTTTAATGATGATAATTAATCTCCAGCTCAACCTCCAGATGTTATGAAGAGAGAGCTGGCTGTCTGATTTATATGATACGTTGAGATCTTATTAAAAGATGTCAGATGACAAGGTATGTGTGTTTGAGTGGAACAGAGAGAGTATGAGTTAATTTATTTTTAAATTTTTTGTTTATGCTGTTTTATTATTATTATTTGTCATCATGACTCAAATTGCTGTGAGCTGGAATGAGCTAGAAACAAGAACTAGAAATTATGTGCAAATGCAATCAGCCAGATGGTGGTGCTGCAAATACCTCCTGATATCTACTTTTTGGATTTTGACTATATCAACACCAAATTTCTTATACAGTACTGTGGGATTGAGCAACACAATTCTACTATAAATGCACAAGATCAGTCTAAAACATGGGTGCCATCAGTTTAAAAAACAATGCCAAAGGCGGGGCTTAGCAGCAAATCAACTTTAACTCATCAACAATTTGTCCAGTCATAATAAATCTTTGTAAATATTTTCAGTCTGTGTTTAGGAAGAGGCCTACGAATGCATTTTGAGTGTGACCCACAGGGGCACCACAAATATGTACCTGGTGGACTGAATTTGACCAATTTTGGCCCACAAATATAGTATATAGTCTGTTCTGTTTCTCTTTTTTGTTTCTTAGCTCCTGGTTACTATTGTTGGTTCTTGTAAATACAAGTCAAAAGTTGCATTGCTGTTTGTCTCACATGTCCTGCTAGAAAAACATGTAGCTTCACACCACAAAAGACAACCAATTTTAAACATCATGTCTGGAAACCAGGGGGGCAAACTTTAATTGAGGAGAGGCTTCTATCTGGCTACTCTGCCATTAAGCCCAGATCAGTGGGCTGTTGCAGTGATGGTTGTCCTTCTCTAAGTTTCTCCCATCCCCACACAGGATCTCTGAAAATCTGGACTCCTGCTGAGGCAGCAGATGGTAGGGTCAGGGTGGTCCTGCCTTGTATCTACAGTCCAGGCTGCTGGTGGTGTACTGGTGTGAGGAATGATTTCTAGACTCACTTTGGGCCCTTAATACCATCAGTCATGGTTTGAATGTCACAGTCTCTCTGAGTATTGTTGCTGACCATGTTCATCTCTTCATGGCCACAGTTCACCATCTGCTAACGGCTGCTTCCAGCAGGATAATGCTCCATGTCACAAAGCTAAAGTCTCAAACTGGGTTCATCAACATGACAGTGAGTTCAGTGAACTTCAGTGACCTCCTCAGTCACCAGATCTGAGTCCAGTAGAACAGCTTTGGGATGTGGTAGAACAGGAGATTGGCAGCTGACAAATCAGCAGAAATAATATGATGCAGTCATGTCAACATGGAGCAGAATCTCAGAGGAATATTTCCAACATCTGGTGGAATCAGGTCATGAAGAACTGAGGTTGTTTTGAGAGCAAAGGGGGGGTCCTACACAGTATTAGTTTGGTGTGTGTTGCTGTACTGCTGATTTTTGACCTTGTATGTGTGTCTTCGTTGTTTTTATTGTTTTATTGCTGCAGCTCAGTGCAAAATGATAAAACTGTATGTGCTGAAATTCTTGGAGCCACTTTTCACCCTTGTCTGCATATGACAGGGGGACATGGGTTAATTCAGTGTGGTCTTGGTAATATTTAGCTTCAAACCAACCGGACCAGGCAGACTCTGAACATGTTACTTCCACAAGCTGCTTACTGACATAGTTGGGGGGAGTGTTGGAAAGATGGATAAATCATCATCCGACCATAATACACCTAAAATGCATACGACCTCCTGTGGTGGTTTGAACACTGATTTCAGTCCATCTAAAATGCCTCTTGGAAGCATTTACACTTAGCTTTTATTAGATCAGATAGCTATCTGATCAGATGAACATACACAAACTAACAACAGAAATCAGTTATTAAGTTCATTAAGGTTTTCTCAAATGTACAACCCCTGCCACTGCTCTCATTCATCATCTAAATCATTAGAAATGTAAGAATGTAACTGAATAGCAATACATCTGGACATATATTTGGATATGCACAAATAATGCACTCTGTATAGATATGAAAAACATTGATATTTCTGCTGAATACATTGTTCCAGTGTTATCAAATGAATCTCTCAATTTCAAAAGGAATGAAATAACAAACAAACAAAAACAGTTAGTGTGAGACATGAAAAAAAAAAAATCAGGTACTCAAGTGGATAATTAAAAATTATTACATATGGGCTAATACATTATTAAAATACATCATTGTGTTTCTGCATTGGTGGCTTTGTGGATGAAGGCTTGTTTAGAGGGAGTGGGAACACCAGGTACTCTGTTATTATCTTTGTTTTTACTTAGCAAAGTGAGAAGTGGTTCAGTGTGACTCAAAACCATTTCAAAAACATTTCTGACCTTTTCAACTTTCCCAGTGATCATGTTGTTGTGGTGATATATGATTTCATGTTCCTGTATGCAGTGTGTTCAGGCATAATTTACAGGTCTCACTTTAGATACAAACAAAACAACCAAACAAACAAACAAAAAACTCAGGACTTGTGTAACTACACTATATAATAAATGGTTACTTTTTCTTGTTCTTGGGCAGAAAGTGTTATTTCCCAATTTCTTATGCCTAAAATAAATGGAAAAGATCAATGTTTCCAAATTTCGCTTTTGTGACCAGGATAATAACATTTTCAAATTTACCCATTTCATTATGAAACAGTTTGTCACAGCTCTTCATAAGGAGTCTGCAGCCTTCAAGTAGCTTTGAGGCTTCTTTCCTAAGCTGTCTGACGCAAAGGTCAAAGTTGGTGTCTTCACTGAACCACAAGTAAAGCAGATCCTGGAATGCACAGAATTCTGCAAGAAGCTCAGTGGGAAGGAAAAAGAAGCTTGGAAAAACTTTGTCACAGTGGTTCGGGGCTTCTTTGGCAATCACAAGGCTGAAAATTATGTGGAACTGGTTGAAGCTCTGGTGTAGATTTATGGCAAAATGGGCCGCAGGGATGTCTCTGAAAGTTCATATCCTTGATGCTGATCTTGATAAATTCAAGGAGAACGTGGGAGCATACTCAGAGGTGCAAGGTGAGAGCTGCCACCAAGATATACTTTCATCATCCAGGTCACAAAAGCAAAGTTTGAAGGTAACAATGGCCATTTTCTATATTTTTACAACATAAGCATTTAAAAAATAACACATACTATCTAGGAACAAAATCTGTGTCACACAGTGTTATAATAGTGTAATAGGCAGGTTTAACAGCCATGCCCAAAGCTACAACGGCATGTCTAAGTTTACCCTTTCTCTCATTTAGGTTTGCATTCAGTTACAGGCAACATTCACTGAACCAGGGATCAGATACTAACTACAAACACTTCAGTGTGCCTTGTATATGATCATAAGTGTAGAAAGGCCTTTTTTCCCTTATTGTTTTAATGACACAGAGAATAATGGTTCATTTCAGTGTTGTTTTAGTGGAACTTCAGCTGCTGTTAGCACCAGGACAGAGGAGGCAGACCACAGATATATCAGAAAATCAGACAATGAGTGTTAATTTCCACAGACTGCTAATTGATATAATTATACCATGGGAGAAATAAAGGTTACGTTTATGTCGGAGAGACAGACATCTAACTAAAATAAATCCACCTCTGTAGATGGTTTAAGCAGTTTGATTTCAATGTTTTGAATGCTTCTTGGATGCATTTAACAAAACAGCAATAATAATACTCAAAACTAACCTTATCAAACTAAACACACAACTGTGTGACACACACACACACCTAGTGATCAGAGTATTGCAAAGATTTGTTATGTTTTTGTGCAGGCTAATTGAAGTAAAATGCTGTTATGTTCTGTCCCAACAGGACTGAATGATCGCCCATTTCACAGTTGAAAGTTAAATGAACAGCGGGAGAGAGAAACAGAGAGGAGACAGAATGAAGGTTGAGATGGAAAGAGGAAAGAGATGAGGAGAGCGATAATTATGATCTGTAACTGAAAGACCTCTCTCTCTCTATTTGATGTTCAGAGCAATTACAAAACAAAATCACTGAGCTTCATTCTGCTTTTGGCTGCAAACATATGGCATCATCCAACAACCGCTCGTACAGATCTGCTCATAAGTGCCATGTATGAGTGGTTTAAGAGAATTTGTGGCACCAGTTTTGTCATACCAGGAATTTTCTCAGGCAAAATTTTTGAGTGGCCAGAGCTGTTGTATGAGTCACATGCAGGTAATCCACCTTTCTCCAAAGGCAGAAGAACTGGACAAGCCTTATTATTATGGAACTTAAATAAATACATGTATTTAATAAGATTTTTATCGTGTGTCAACAAATAAAAATAGTTCTTCAGATGAATGGCTTGTTTTGTGATTCAGATTACCATGAACTGTGCTTAAAGACATTTTTGATGGCTTCCTTTCCCTCAGTCATAAGCAATAACACTCCAACAATGTCCAAGTCATGTCAGAGTTCAAAGGCAACTTGCTTTATGTTTGTACTCAGTGGCCAGCTCATCATTCATTCATGCTGCATAACATTGCAGTCAGGATATGCCTGTAGCAAGGTGATCATGGAGATGGGCGGCTTATTGGTAAGTTGGTAAGAAATGTTACTTTTGGAAATGCAAAATGATTCTTATTGATCTAAAACTCAGGGTTGTTTTTCTGGGTGACTGAGGTTATGCTTAAGCATCTTGACCAATGACACCTTTAGTCCACTCACAGAGCAGACAGGAGTGCTAATACAGAGAGTGTCATATGCACACCTGTGCTGTGGTAGAGAGTTTTGTTCTGTTTTGCACAAAATTGCTATGAAAATTGTCATTGTCATTACCTGACCGGCAAGACGTGCCAGATGACCACCAATGAGGAGGGATTACTTTACTTTTGTACCACCCACCTAAACACTGTTGTGGAGCGTCTGTGTGATGTTCTGCATCACACACACAAGTTTCAACATTTGGAGAGAGAAATGTAAGTGCAGCATTTCATTAATCAGCTGGAGTGTTTTGTTGATTTTTACTGTACTGCATTTTTGAGATAAGTTAAATCTTAAAATAGTCTTATGTTAATGTTTGATAGAGGCCTGCTGGGTAAATTTTAATATGAACCTGCAGCTGCCTCAGAGTCTTCATGGGGAATGTCTTCAGCTGGCTGACCTGAGAGCACATCGTCATCCATGAGTATAATGTAATCTATTTTTTTATTATCTATCTTTGCATCCAACTTTATGTCAAAGCAATTTGCCTTTATTTCTGCCACAGTGCGCCCTCTGACCCCACTGACACAGAGTTGACAGCTAATGTAATATGGTTCCACTTTTTTGCTTCCTCTTGTCCTCTGATGCTGCGATGGACTGGTGTGTGTCCAGGTGTCTCACTCAAGGTCATCTAGGCTTTGCTGTAGCCACCCCCTCTGTGACCCTTAAAGATAAGCGGTATAGATAATGGGTGGATGGATGGTCCGCTGATGCTACTACTCACACCTACTCACACTGATAATTACCTTATGTGACCTCCTCTTGATCTCCAACAGCAGCCCTCCCTCCTGCACTTGTGAAATTCTTCTTCTTGCTTTTTGCGCCTCTTGCTTCCCTTGGTGGGAAGACTTTCAAGACAGAGTTAATGAAATTTCCCGCAGCAAGTATAGTTTAAAGAGTGTTATCATGGATATCCAACTGGTGGGATTTTCATATTATTATCATATCGCAAGCTGATAAAACAAACTACTGTTTATACCTACAGCTAGTTCAGTGAAAATTTTGCCTTTTCTGTTTTAAAACCAGGACCAGTGTGGTCTGCCTGAATGGCCCAAAATCAACACATTAATCTTTTCTATTGGTATTTCTGCATATTTGATAAAAATGAGTTTACACTGGTACTGTCTCCAGGAAATGGCAATACCCCTGTTTGCAAAAGACTGACACTGACAAAAGCTTCCATCATGTCCCACCTATTCAGTTTTTATATGTAACAAACTGCCAGCCATATGACTGAAATAAATGACAACCTTAATAAGTGTTACAGACTCATCTCAGTAATGTGTAATAAATTTTATCTTTAAGCAGTGCAGGTTATGATTGGCTGATATATACTTGTATTTTACTACTCAAGGCTTACAGTCGATATACAGTACTGTGCAATAATTTTAGGGAACCTTAGATGTTTTTATTCTTATCCTTCATCAGTACAGGAGAACTGGAGCTGTTTTAAAGGATCTGATTTAGGTTTTTTCTGTTTACTGCACTTCACATGAGGTTGGTTAATGAATAACAATCAATCATGGGATTATTTTTATTTTATTCATCAGTGTCTAAAACCTTTGCACAGTACTTTAGGTGCATTCTGCTGAGACAATTTAGTACTACAAACCTCAACATGCTGCTGAGAAAAGCTCTCTCATAGATTTGCCACAAATATCATTATTTAACATTTATTTTTAGAGTAATTTACATTCACAATTGTTTTACTTCTAGCACCACAGGAAATTTGTAGTCCTCTGAGCCAGGGCAGGACCCAGAGGAAGAGACAAATGCAGCTTTATTAAAAGTATGGATTTCTTTAGGCTTGAAAATTGCTGGAAACATTTGGACTAATGTTAGCACACAACTCAACAAAAATATATAACAGTTACATATTACAGCTTAAATAAAATTATAAAGTTGTGCAGTCAAAGTAATCTAGCACACAGTTAACACTGACTTGACTGGAAATGTGCAGCAGGATAAATGTTTATGGTAAGTGATGAGGATGTGCCTGTTATATCATATCCAGTGAGCACGGTGGCCCAGGCAGTGGCTGTTCCCTGATCGTCACTGATCTGAACAAAAACAGACACAGTTCTGAGTAATGAGCTATGCTGCAGATGAACAAAACCAAATGAGATTGGTACTGGGCAAAATGTATTAGATCTTACTAAAAAAAATACACTTCTACCCTACTGTCCGCTTATTTACATATGATATATGATACCTCACATAGTAACTTCTGTCAGTCACAGAATGATTCCCTTTGACCTGGGGATAGGGATGTTGGCAAGAGCAGGGTCCTCAGGATGAATATCAGTAGGGATACAGAACACCACTCTCTGTTTATTTCAGACCCCCACTGTGTATCTTAAAAGCCGGCCACCTGACACATTCAAGACTTGCCATCAGCATTTTAGTGTCCCTGTGGTGTACTCCACACCTGAATTCACCCATGTGTGAGCACTACTGCGGTGCCTTTATTTTGCACCCTGAGGCTTTGCAACAAGGGTTACATATCCATCACACACAGTGCCTGCCAGCAGTTCCCAGTTCCAGTGGTACTACATTTGCAAGGACTGTATCATATGACACCATCCTGAGTCCCTATGTTATAACTCAGCCAAAACAAACAAACAAACAAACAAACAAACAAACAAACAAAAAGTATTGATCATTGATCTCAGTCTCTTCTCCCAAACTGTGAGGAAACTGCTTGTATCTGCAAGTTATTGCAAGACATTCAACATGAAAAGCATAATTGAGCTTATGGAAGTCTGTGATATTTCGGAGATAGATTTTACACAATCATTTTATTATTGTATTCCTGAAACAGGACCAAACGAACCAACTGTCTGCTCATTTCTGTTTTAGAACTGGTGCAGCTCATTGCCAAAATAAGACTGATGAGAACTTGTCTTTGGACTAAGACAGCTTCCATTCAGCTTGTCTTTGAGCAGTGCCAGCACATTCATCGTCAGAGTTGGAGTTAGACAAACTTCAGTGATCCCCAAAGGGAGATTGCACGAAGAAAAGTAATAATAATAAGTACACAGTAAATGAATAGAAAAAATGTACACCTGCAAAATGCAGATGGTTATGTGTGAGATACAATCTCTAGGCTACTTAGCATTAGCATACAGCAGGTCTAAGGTCCTGTCCTGTTTTTTCTTTTTTGGATGACTCATAGTGACCTTTTATTATTGAATCTGTTTCTTTGCATGTACCTGCTGTTTGCTTGTGGTGTCTGCATTTGGGTTCTCATTCCTGTGTTCCTAGCCCTGACCATGATAGCAATAAGATCTACAGTGTTTTCCACACAACACTATAGTCACAGAGAATCCCTCTGATTCCTCACCCATCTTATTGTCCAGTGATCTCATGTTGCCCATGATGATGAGAAGAATGGAGATAAATTCTTCTCCATCTGTCTCTTTTTGTCTGGATTTCCTCCCTCATCACTTCATTCCTCCTCTGCAACTCTGTGCATTCTCCTCCTGATTTCTTAGGGGGTGTCTGTTGTTCTGGTTGTCATGCCAACCAGCGTTAGTGCAATCAGCTGGTCCCTGGTGTAAACAATGTGGCCGTATGTTGCTGAATGACAGCATTCAAAAAAGTAGCTGAAGAAGTAATTTGATGAAAACAAAAAAAACCCAGATTCCTCTAACCTTGCATGATTAGAGAGGGTGCAGCTTAAATAACTTCCTCATTATCTTCCTCATTTCTATAGTCCCATTTATTGTACATCTCCTCCCCAGTTGTTTTCTTAAGTCCATCATGCAGTCTCCATTCCACTTCTCCCACGTTGTTACCTTTTCACTTTGGTTAAATGGACTGCACTTATATAACGTTTTTTTAATTGTATCGACCACTCAAAGTGCTTTACACTACGGATCACATTCACCCATTCATATGCACATTCACACAGTGTTCTATACATTAAGCGCTCTAACATACACACCTATGTAGGCATTTGCAGTCACATTGTGGCTGTCTTTTGTTGAATGAAAAGTGGGTGTTTGTGGGTTTTATATACATTTCCCAGTTTCTCTTCACAGTAAGTGATATATACATATATATATAGCAGTAATTAAGCTGTACAGAAGGCGCACAGCATAGTGCCTAGCAGACAGCAGTTGTAATGCTTGAGAATAAAGGGAAATGAGAAGACATTTTTTTTTATATTGAGACATGTTCAGTGTGTGTCTGGTGACACTTAAAGTAAGAGTACCTTAAGTAGACTCAGGAGGAATGAGAAACTGTTGGGGAGTAATCAGGGAATCAGAACAGCTGAGGTGGAGGTAATACACATTCACCTCTGATTTCATTTCTGCTAAATGGTTTAGAAGCTTAGAAGCTACGTTTAGCTGGGTGGAGATGTCATATAATAACCAGCAGAAAAAATAAGACTTATGTCATAAGAAAGAAATCTCTTTCTCTCCTTCTTTATCATGAATTATCAGATAGATGGAGTCTGAATTTATCTAATTTATCTATCTATAAAATCTTTCACCTGATTCATATTAGTGACGGGTTCAGAAAATTCAGTAACACAAATGAAGAAGTGGCAGAGAGGGATGATATGCATAGGGAATCTGAGATTGTCTAATGAAAGAGTATCTCTCATTTGATTATAGATAAAATGCTCAAAATACTGCTTTATTCAGAGAGAGACAATGCTGGGGAAATTACAATCTTTTTTCAGTATCACAAGGGAGAGATAGATCTTATTACACTTGAATAAGTCCTTTTTGAAGGCATGTGTGTAACAATTAGCAGCACAGTACAGCAGCAATGAAAACTAGAAAACTAGGGTTGCTAGAGATGAATAAAGTTGAAGCTCATCAGATGGAGGGAATATAGTTTATCTATGTGATAGAAAAGTACGGTAATAATTTACCTGGAACTCCTCATTTTAACTTGCCTCACTTTTTCTAAACAAATGCAAGTCCACTGCTATTGCTCACCATATGGATTTTAAGTATGTATCTCAGAGATACATACATAAGTGGCTCCTCTGGCCCAAAAATGGGTGGGTAATTTTACACTCAATAAAGGCCATTGTGGATTACTGCAATTGCTGCCTGCTGAAGTCATGGGCCTGTTTGCATTTGATTGGACAATCAGCTTCTCCATTAACATTTTAGTTTGATTCAGCTACAACAATAAATGATTTACTCCAGTGATGAGTGGACGATTCCAAAGCCTTGTGCTTCAAAAAGCATTTCATCAGTTTGGCTATGATGCTCAGTGATTCTGAACATTGTTGGGTTGAGAAAAGAGGAGATTCATTGTGAAATATGCTGAAAATGGCGCTCAAAGGTTTGGGAACACTTGATGATGATTAGGTGGAGTATAGACTACTTCTGATGTACAACTTTTTATGTAGCATGAATAATGTTTTTATGTCAATATAAGATAATATGGGTTGTTTTTTTTTAATGTAGTGATTATATTGTCTCAAATATATAAAAGGAACATGATACAAGAAATCAATCAACAAAGCAATCAATACTCACCTCAAAGTAATCCTGAAATAAATATTGTAAAGAAGATTTCATATCACAAATAAATTGCACATGTGTTGTACATATATACTCAAACACATCACAGCTGTACATAATGTGAGCTGACATGTGGTGGCTGTGAGTAAGATGCTCCAAACTCTGCCTCATGGAACAGCTCCTGCATCCTAACTTTGAGTCACGACTGCCTGCCTAAAGACAGCTGTCTCATGGCTGGAGCCAAGCTCATGAGAGACAAATCAATGTCATCTCTCTCCTCATGCTCCCTGGCACACTGCTGCTCTCTTGCCTCTTTCCAAATACTGCTCTAAAAAAGATCCTGCTCTTTCTTTTGAGGGTCTTAGCAGTTGATTGTGATGGTGTCTCTCCCTGACTCTGCTCTGACTGCTCTCTCCCTGCCTCCTCCTGCTCCTTGTCCTGCTCTGGGTGATCTAGATTGCCATATACCATAACCACAGCTACCTTCAAAAAGCTATGGATGTAAGGAAGGACACAGCATCTGTGTATTTACACCTTTGTTTCCTGCTGACATTCTTGTCTCTTTCTCCTCTTCTTCCTGACATGTGTGTCCTGAAGTTCTTCCTGCAGCAAACACAAAGTAATGAGTCAAATAATACCTGAAATATGACACTGGAGAACTGTTGAAGGGCAGTGAAAAAATGAACTCATGTATGTATGAAAAAAAAAAAGATCTTTAGGCTTTCCATGTATGGATATGGAAGGGCAGGGTGGTCCCAGAAACAAAACCACACTGCCATTATTTTTATTTTTTTTATTTTTTGACTATGTGATCTTAACTAAACTTGATTCAATGTAGAAATGGGGCCTGAAACTATAAGTTGGTGCAGATAGCTGGAGAGTTGAGATTTTTACTATGATGTTAACAGAGAATTTTGATCATACAATCCTGCATGAATTAGTATTTTGTTGACATTAGCAGCAATGATGTCTGGTGTCTGTTCAACTGAATGTTAGCATTTGGAGCAAAGTTTTTTTTTAATTATTATTTTTTATTTTACCTTAGTAACATCTTTGGTAATTGAATCACTGATAAGAAGGGCTGGCAGGGCTGGAATGGATCCAGTCAGTGCACTGAACCTGACTTTAAGATGAACAGCTGTCATATTGTATGCTGATGTATGATGTACAGTATGTTCTGCAGAAAAAAATCCTAAATTTACTTCCTTTAAAGTCAGTAAATGAAGCATTAAAATACAGGTAAAGTTACGTTTGTTGTGTTAGGAACAACTGTAGAGGCACTTCATTCAGAAAGAGCTGTGGACTATTTGCAGCTTGTACTCAACCATGAAATTATGTTCTTCAGGATGTTGTCAGTGCTTTGACTAAAGTTTCAAGGCTTGTCATGTACAGGTGTTGCAGGAGAAAATGGGACAGCTGAAATATGTTGAATCTCCACAGTATCAACATAGCCTGGTAGACATGTCACTACTGTTTTTATGCACTGCAAAACTTGGTGTATGGACAGTAAAATACATGCAAGGTTAAGGCTTGTCAATAATGTAGTCTTCCCACAAAATAAGTGATGAAGAGCTGGACTAGGTCTGTGAAGGCCAAGACACATATGTAGGATATCGGATGATGACGAGAATCCTGCAAGCCATGAGCCACACTGTCCAGTGGGATGGAGTGTACAATTTCTGTATATTCTAAATGACCAAAACATTAATGTCCTTAATGTTCTACCCAACAGAAAACTATTAAATTCCACAGATATTTAGTTCTTGACTCAACGGACCGTCCCAAACTAGATACTCTCAGCTTCATAGAGTAAATCCTGAATAAGTTTATTTTCATCTTCAGTTCAACTTCCTTCCTGGTGGACCCTTTGACACTGAGTTGTGGATGAATGGAAGGAATTATGACCTCTGCAATGACCTGTGTTGTCAAGATATAAATTATAAAAATTCAAGATATAAATAATAATTTCCTGTAGTTGTGAAATGTCATCACAGAATGTGGTGTAGTAAATGATTCTTCCTAATATTTGGCCACACTTGCTTTGCTAACCTTTCTTTATTCCCCTGGAACAAACAGCATCTGCTACTGCTTCACGAGACACAGGAGGTCATATAGCCACATATAGCCCTTCCTCAGTTACTCCAACAAAAGCTGCAGACTAAGCACTCCACAGAGTATGATAGCACTACAACAGTAGAAAGAAGACTGGCTTACACAACACCACTCATGCATTTATATGTTCCATTACAACAAACATAGGACATTTTGGAGGCATATCCAGGCATAGGCCTCCAGTAGAGTGCTCTGTTGATGACTGATGAGGGGGTATCCTATATCATACATTGGAATTAATAAACATCAGTGTCATTTTAACCAGAAGAGGAATGCCTGTGATCCAGCATTACCCAGGACATAGATGTAATATCTGATCAATCAACATCTGGACATCTGCCACGGTATCCTTGTCCAGAGGCTCCTTGTCACTCTGTCTGTTACAGAGGTAACTGGTGGTCCACTGGCTGAAAAAGCAGGGGCAAGGCCACCTTGTGCCAGACAGCCAACATCTTCTTTTGAACAAACTGAATAAGTGGCATTTGTTAGAAAATGATCAACAAAAAAGGAACATTTTGTGCTTATTAGTGAAAATAAAAAACTGTGAGCTCTGCTGTCCTGGTCCCTCAAAGAAATGATGGTCAATTCCTGCAATAATTTCTGTACACTGAAATTTACTGTATACAGAAGTAGTACTCTATTACTATGTTGCTGGGCCCATGAAAAACAATCCACTTAGCAGTGCAAAATATACATAAATATATGTGAAATATACATTATACAGTGTATATGTATTCAGCCGACTACAGAAATTTAACAGGTTTCAAATGTTTTTAGTGATCATGGTAACTATGTGAACAACAGCAAGGGAAATGACACAGGGGCTGATTTCACTGGTATCTATGTCCTCTGAATTATACACCTTCTCAATGAACACATTCATTTTAAATTTGTAAATTGTTTTAAAAATCTACACACTCTTAGAATACAACTGTCCACAGCATCTCTCTCTCTCTCTCTCTCTCTCTCTCTCTCTCTTCATCCCACTGTTCCTGCCATGGCCCTTTTATAGTAACTGCCTCACACTTCATTACCACCCTCACATGTACCTGTCTGATGGGTCTCCTGATGCTCAGCATACTTTCCCTCGACCCCATCATGGCTGCCTCGGTGTGTTGGTGCACGTTGTGTTTTGTTATTTTGTTTGTTAACTCAGTGTTGTGTGGAAGTGCCGGTTGCTCTTTCACTAGAGAAAAGCTCATGGACATCAGGGCCACCACCCCTGTGGATTTAATATCCATTTTCATTGCTACATCTGTGGAATTCCTGGACATTCTGGTCAAAGGTGCCCTCACCTTTGCACACACAGTGAAACGCCGGAGGAGAGGGAAACGCTCCAGTATGCTTGTGCGTCTCTGCCAATGCAGACATTGCACACCGTTACCTGAAATTTTTCTCTCCAACGTGCGGTCACTCAGCAACAAAGTAGATGAACTCCAGCTGCTGGTGGGAAAACAAACACTTTTCTTCATCTTCTGTTTTGTGCTTCATTGAAACTTGGCTGTGTGGAGTGATACCTGGACTCTGTGCTGCAGCTAGCAGGCTTTTTAGCTCTTCAGAGCGGATCTTGACGCAGTACTTTCAGGCAAGATGAAAGGTGGAGGAATTTGTTTTTACACTAACAGTGGCTGGTGTACTGATGTGACAGTGATTCAACAACACTGTTCTACTGATCTGGAGTCTTTTTCTCATCAACTGTAAACCCTTCTACTCCCCCTTGCGAGTTTGCTTCATTCATACTGGTCGGTGTTTACATCCCACCACAGGCCAACGTGCAGGAGGCACAGCGTGTGCTTGCCGACCAGATTCTGTGTGTGGAGCGGACAAACCCAGACTCCTTAGTTATTGTCCTTGGTGACTTTAACAAAGGCAACCTCACCCACGAACTCCCCAAATACAGACAGTTTATTAACTGCCCAACCAGAGAGGAGAACATTCTGGATCACTGTTACACCACAGTAAGCAATGCTTATCACGCCGTCCTCGCGCTGCACTGGGTCACTCTGACCACGTCATGGTCCACCTGATTCCTGCATACAGGCAGAAATTAAAGATCTCTAAACCTGTTGTGAGGACATCAAAGAAGTGGACCAGTGGGGCTGTGGAGGATCTCCAGGCGTGCTTGGACTGCACAGACTGGGATGTATTCAGGACTGCCACCAACAGTCTGGATGAGTATACAAATGCTGTGACATCATACATCAGCTTCTGTGAGGACTGCTGTATACCAACACACACCAGGGTGAGTACAACAATGACAAATCCCTGGTTCACAGCCAAATTCAGACAGCTGAGGCTGGAGAAGGAGGAAGCGTTTAGGAGTGGGGACAGAGACAGGTTGAAGGAGTCAAAGTACAGGTTCAGTAAGGCGGTGAAAGAAGCCAAATGCCTGTACTCTGAGAAACTACAACATCAGTTCTCAGCAGGTGACTCTGCTTCTGTCTGGAGAGAGCTCAGACAGATCACGAACTGCAAGCCCAAAATCCCCCCACGATGACTCACGCTGCCACAGCCTGAATGAGTTCTACTGCTGCTTTGAGAGACAGTGCGACAGTCCTGACACCATCCCCATGACACCACCAGCCCCACCACACCAGCCTCTCACCCTCCCCCAGCACAGCAGAGGTCAGGGCCTCTCCTAATGCTTCACACCTTAGAGCCCCCCCCCCCAACACACACACACACAGACTGTCACAGACTATAATTCCCCCACCCCCCCTCTACACGTTACATTAACGTACATCTATGCGTTACATTAACGCACATCTCCCCGGATCAATCACTGCCACCTTCAATCATTTGCACTCTACACTTTACATTTTAATTTAATTATGTATATTTATGCTCTTTACTTATGTTCCTAGAAATATAGTTTTTGCTTTTTGCTCTTTTCTTTTTATTATAATTGTTCTTTAGCACCGAATATACCAAGACAAATTCCTTGTATGTGCAAACTTACTTGGCAATAAAGTCTGATTCTGATTCTGATTCTAAACAGTGGCTTAACTCAGTGATTCCAGGTGAAGCCCAGGTTTAGACTGGGGTATACGTTGTCTAGTTTTGTATAAAGAAATCTGTACTACAACACAGAACAACTTCAAAATGCCATATAGGATTCCATGAACAATATTTTGTGCCCTTATTTCACATATTTCACAATAGTTGTGTATTTTACTTGATCACCAGGTTCTCCTGTACTCTCTGAGCTGGAGCTTCCGGGGTTAGCCCCCTACAGAAAAGCACTCTCTATGTTATGTTAATGAAAATCACTCACAATACAATGCACAGATACAATATACTGTGTATTCATCATTGATTGAAATATTCATTTTTAGTTAATTACTTACAACCAAAAATGCCTTTGAACATTACAATTTATCATCTCATAATGAAAAATAATGTGACTTCTATCAACCACATCTGCTTGTCTACTGAAAATTCATCACAACCTTCATGAAGTATGTTCAAGAACATAGCCAGTAGCTTATGTAACAAGCTAGAAAAAAGACAGTATTGTGCAACATGATGCAAATGTGACAGTGTTGCATTGTTTGGAAGCATATGTGGAGAATTTCATGCACTGTTTATATCATATGCTGATAAGCCTTTCCACAGCTTCAAAGTACTTGCCCAGAGCTGTGACCCAACAGCAACAATACCAAGTTTGTCCTTGTTGCCAGACCACAGCCATGGCATCAACCACTCACTGTTTGGAAGCACCAAATTAACACTCACTTTTTGTTAAGTTCACCACTATTGTGGTTGTGTTTCTTTCATCATTGTTGGTTGGACCTCAGAACCTTAAGAATCACACAAACAAAGGCCTTCTGCTCTTTGTTGCCCTGCAGTCTCTTAGTGTTTATTTGGTCATGTTTAAATTATTAGGCCTTCTCCCTGCCAGCTGGCAGAGGCCCTTGCACGGTCTCCTTGGGTCTGGATGGGTTTCCCTCAGGTGCTCTGGTTTCGTCCCACAAGTTAGGTTAGGATAATTGTCCAGGATGTACCCCACCTCTCACTGAATTGACTCCAACAGCTCCCTCCGTCAGCCACAGGGATTAGTGGTACAGATAATGGATGGGTGGATGTAATCATAATCTAAAAGCCGTTTTAATCAAAGCCACTGATTTGAAAGGTGCGACGAAGGTGAACGTAGTACTGGTCAAATCAGTGGCAGATCTAGACTGTATGGTGCCCTGGGTGAAACCCTGCTTTGGTAGAAATTATATCCAATATTAGTTGATTTAGTTGTAGATGCTAGTTGGACTGAAAATTGGAAAATTGTTGCCCTAAGAGCATGGCAAGCAACATAGGAATAGGATAATAAACATAAGAGTTATACTAACTAGCCTATTTCATTATATAATAATTCAGTACTTATAATAGCATACTCCTAAAGAGATAACATAACAGCATACCTTTATCTTTTGTGTGCTTCTTCTCTTCTTCTTTTCTCACATGATGGCTTTGACCTTTTCCTATCCATTTCTGTTCATTTGGCACTGGAGAACCAATACATTACCCATCCCCCAACACTGCCAACCAAGAGTCAGGACTAAACCAGTTCACCTTGGTGGTGTTTACACTGGTTTTGTATGATTCTCAACAATTTAACACAACCCAGAAAAATGATATGTCTGTGAAACTATAGGCCTATATTCACAGTGTGATGAATGAATTGTGGTGTGTTTGATTGATAGCATTTCGTGGTGTGATTGATTTTACTAATTGCATTAGTAGGCTACTGTAGTTCCCCCACTCCCCTACTCCAGTGGGGAGACTGAAGGTCAACCTACCCCCACCCCCCCTCCCATCTCCCACTTTGTCTGTGAGATCTTCCCAGCAAGCAGAAGCCTAGTGCTTACAAACTCCGACCCACACAGTGAAATGATATCATTGACGGGACGTGTAATGAGTGATAGAAAACTGCTTGTACAAATGTAACAAATGTTCTGATTTTTTTTTCCATGTTGTCCCTGACAATATGCCTCCTGCCCATGTCGCCCATACCTAAATCTGCCACTGGGTCAAAGTATTTGTTTTTAGATCGAGGGAATTTAATTATTGCTGAACCTAAATACTGTTCCAGCTACTAAATGGCCATACATACAGGAAAGTCTTGTTTGCCAGCAGGGATGCAGAAAGGATGCGGACCTTACCCTGAAATCCAGGTAAGTTTGACTAGCCATCTCTTCACTTCTCACACTCCCCACAGTGTCATCCAAGTGACTGTGTGGTGAGGCCAGCCCATTCAGGGCACTAAAGACGAGTATGCACCTCTGTTAAGATGCAAATAAAATATGATCTATCATTAAGTATCAGGTCTATTATCAGGTCAGGCCAGCTGACAAGTCTTAGTGTTCTATGTAAATTGCTGTATTTACATTTCATCCAATTTCAATGTAAATTCAGTTTCATCATATGTTATATGCTGTGTTGATATATTTTTGTACAAATATTTGCATATTTTGACTTTTGAAGAGCCCTTGACTTTATTGTGTCTCCCACTTCTGAAAGAAAACTACACCCTGACATACACATAAACATGATAATTTTTTAAAATCATGCACTCAACCAACACACCTCGATCAACAGATTCTTTTAATAAATAATATCATCATGAAAACCAAAAACAGACCAAAAAATGATTTGTGTACATGTGAACAATATATGTTTGTCTTTTTTATCATTACAGGACCAATTGATCCAATGAAGTAGGCAGCAGCGCATTATACAAAGCCAGATGATACAGTGTAATTAGCAGAGGGAGTGGGCAGTTGATTCAAACACCAACAAGTCCAGACTACAAGGTAAGTGACTGAAGAGAGAGGGTGAGAGGGATGGGGGATTGAAGGGTCATAACTGTGGCACTCTAGTCCATGAACCCCCCGTACCTCTTCTGTAGCTCGTTGCCATTCTCCCAAGCCCGTTTCAACACCCCCCCACCCTTGCTGTTGTCCACCAGCCACTCAGGCCTGCCCACGCGCCTCATGAACCCTCCATAGCGCTTCTTGAGCCCGCGGCCTAACACCGCCTCAAGCAGGTCACTCTGCGCCACCCCTCCTTCAGCTCGACGCATGAAGCCTCCGTATCTCTTCATTGCCTCGCCTCCCTGACCATCCCCCTCACTACCGTGCTCGGCTGCAGCATTAAGGAGCTTGAGGATCTCCAAGCGAATATTTTCTTCCTCATCCTGGTTTCCGGGATCCTCCAGTGCCCCTTCTGGAGAGGAGGAACGGCGAGACATGAAACCACCATAGCGCTTCATGAAGCCGCCGTACTTCTTGGCCAGCTGGTGTTCTGGTGATGTTGCATCCTCATTGTCAGCCATTATGGTGCCCACTGCTTCCTGTTCCTGCTGTTGGCGGGGGTCTGCATCCAGAGGAATATGATTTTCCTCCTCCAATAGGAAGTCCCGGCACAGACGGAGCTTCTGACTGTCCAACCCACCATCACATTCAAGTGAGCATGTCTGGAAAGATCCAACTTATAATTATGACTTTGATAAGCAGTCTTATTAATACTTGACAACTACAACATGCTGTTTGTGCTAAGTGCACCTTGGATTTATCAAGGAAAGAATCATTTCATGTTCTACACGAAAGAATCCCTCAAACTTTACAGATCAAGAAAGGGCTGCAAGCAGAATAGGAATAGTTCACCACTTTAGAAAATACACCTATTTGCTGAAAGATGAATATCAATCCTATGTATGTGCACTGAGTAGGGAGCTGGAATCAGGATGTATTTTGCATAGAGCTGGACATTACAAATCACCTTGATGATTCAAATAATTAGTTAACACTTAGTTTGTTAAGCAATGCAAGCTGAGCACTCATATCACACACACATCAGCATGTAAGGTTAATAGGTCTGGTTAACGGCTCAGCAATCACCACGATACAATATATTTACTGTATCAAGATTGTATCTGCGGATGTCAGTTTGTTTTAACCATGAAGTAACCTGACCTCACAAGAATGCTTTTAGTTATTGTCCCAGCTCATGCGTTACAAACGGAGGGTCTGGGGTTTTAAATGTGGGAATTTACAAGGCAACAGTGGTCTAATGAAAAAACACTGCTCAGTTGCCAGTTTTTTTAATCTTGACTAAAAGTCGGGATTCCTCTGCTGCTTTAGTTTCTGCCATTCTTTAAGACTGATATTGATGTTCTATGTCATTGCTGGAAAGAAAACAATAAAGTATATTTTCATATCCCCTTCCTTAAGAAATGATTGCAGTAGTTTAAAGCTTTATGGGAAACTGGTTCACCTAATTGAAAGCATTTAGTCATACTGAGGTTTTGAAGGCAAACATAATTACCATTATTTTTCAAAGGTAGTATCTGGACCATTCAGAATCTTTAATGATCAGTTTATAATTACTACATATACAGAAAATTGCCATTGGTTTAGATAATGGATTTGATCTAATTTAAACTACATTTCAAAATAAATTCCAGTCATTGGACTGTTGGTCAGAGACAATAAGCAATCTGAAGATGTCATCTTGAGATTTAGGAAACTGTTATGATGAATTTTGATTATATGCTGATATTTTATAGATCAATTCACTCTGAAATGTCACTTTTTGTTATTTTATTATTTGAAATGTTAAACAGCTGAGAACATGAGAACTGAATGCATTTAGCTGTATAAATTAGTTACACCAATTGTATGCTTCTGATAGATTGAGAATAATTCTCTTACCTACCAAATTAAACAGCTCTTAACTCTGGATATATTAAAATTGACTGTGTTAGGAGATTTGTTCCTGCAGTCCAATCCTCCAATAGCAACATTAATTTCATTTTCCCACCCTAGTCATGTTAAACCATGACAAGAGGGCCTGATGAACCATTATTGAAATTTAAACAGAGACAGGAACACATAGGGAAAGCTCTGACATCTATCTTTTGTGCATTGCAACCAAGATTGTGCTCAGATAGAGAACAACAGACAACGGCTACACAAAAGAGAGAAACAGTCAACAAGGGAAAGCTTACAGCAGTCAACAGATGGGAGACTGGATTAAGAGAACACAACAGCCCATTTTATCTACAACATGCTTCAATTACTCCCTTGACAACTCGGAGAAACACAATTTCTCCCTTAAAACCATCTGTTTCATCCTGTTTCTCACCCACTGACACAGTATCATATGCATCTAACGGGAGCCTATTCTATGTGCTCACCCCAGTTAGGCCAGTCATCCTTGAACTTTGTGAGTCCATAGAACTCCAGGAGTATAATGAGAGTAAAGGTATCTGCTGGGCCTTAGGGGGCTGCATACTGATGGGTTAACCTCCTCCTAACCTCCTATGTGTCATTGGATTTCACTTATTTCAGCCATCAGAAATTCCTGTTTGACGGCACGGAGAAGGGATTCTTGCTGAGCTTTCAGTGCCGCTGGCTTATGAAGACAGAATTAATGGACAGGAAAATTGAATTGAAGACATATTGCCACTGCAGAGGCTAGGGGGTGGAAGGCAGCAGCACCCTCGGGTGGCCATCATGGGAAGTATAGGATGAGAAATTATGTTTTACATATTTTAATTCAATTCAGTTCAATTTTATTTATATAGCACCATATCACAACAAAAGTCATCTCAAGGCACTTTTCATATAGAGCAGGTCTAGACCGACTCTTTATTTCAAGCCTCAAGAAAATATTCAAGAGATTTTTATTGATAATATACTCTGGGTCTCTATATTGTTCTTTTCCTCCTCCTGACAATCACAAGTTCGCTAGTTCTTTAAAACTAGAATATGTTAATGTTTTTAGAAAATGGGAATCCTCTCCATTGTCAAAATTATGGGACTGAGAATTAATTTTTGATTAAGTTAACCAACTAACTCCATTAATAATGTAATTACAACATTCTTCCGTTTGTCTTGTTTACATGGTCATATTTGAGTAAATATGCTGAAATAAGATAAATAAGAGATTGCTGGAGGTAAAAATTTGGAGTTTAAGAATTTAGGTCTGCTACAATGTGTCAAACAAGGAATAAAATTTTATTTCGTATCTGCTCGTCAAATCTTATAGCAGTCACGAACCCACAGCATGTAAAACTGTCAAAATGTTTCACACTAAACACATTTGACGAATGACCACCAGCATTAAAACACTAAAATGAACCTGATGTATTTCTGGTTTCACGTTTTCAATTCAATTCAATTCAAGTTTATTTATATAATGCAGAATCCCAACAAAAGTCATCTCAAGGCACTTTTCATATAGAGCAGGTCTAGACCGTACTCTTTATATTATTATATAATATAAAGAGAGACCATAATATGATTACTCTGTTAAGAAATAGAAAAAAGGGAAAAGTGTGTTATATTGAAAAAACACACTAATATGACTTTTCGAGGAGGAGAAACCAAACTGCTGTGCCTGTTAACTACACTGAGTTACCCTCTTTATAAAATGATAAATTATGATTTAAAAAATTACCATAGGTGAGACACTTCACTGCCTCTGCCTCTCCAAGTGCATAAGAAATATAAATGAGTAATAATCAAATATAGTGACATTACCAGGGAGGAGAAACCAGACTGCTGTCCCAGCAGACGGTACACACACAGTGCACACTCCTTCCCACAGTCTGTTCCGACCACCAGCGACACACACGCGCCCAGAACCAACATCCACGCGCAGCTGCTGTATGCGGAGGCAGCCATGGACTAAGGACAGAATATGACCAAAACAGAGAAATTACAGTAATTTAAAACTTCGTCCGGTCACTTCACAATAAACATGTCAAAGTAAATATCTGAAATGAATGATAATACTATTTCAATGTTTTTTTAATTCCTATTTTTTAATGATGAGAACCTGTAATTGAATAGAGATGTAATCATAGCAATTTCTGCTACTTCTTCTTATGTTACTGTTACTGTTAAGAGTCTGCTTCTACCTTTAATACCAACCTCCTACTGCAGCTAATAATACTGATTATTAAAATGTATGTGCATTGGATGGATGCTGTGTGTGAATGTTAGTGAATTACTATGATTATTTCTAGTTTGGTGACAGTAATAGTAATTGTGGTGGAAGTAGCAGTAGCAGTAGTAGTAATAGTAGATGTTTCATGCAGACTAAATCAAGAAGTTATTGTCTTACCTCTGTGTTATCTTTAACGAACTTTAAGTCGTTCTGCGCCTTCCTCGTCCGCGCGCGCCCTCGGGGGTACCGGCGGAGTGGGAAACTATAGAGAGTGGCTCGAGTTTGTGCAGCCAATATATCTGCGCGCGGCTCCCTGTGTAGCACGCAGTGGGCAGAGCGGTCACGGTTCAGCCAATCAGCAAACGTACAAACACAAACGGCGCTCTCTCTCTTCTTTCACTGACTATCTGCCTCTATCTTTGGTTTTCCGTGATACAAAGTGAAGTACCTGACCGCGGCGCACAGGATGTTACCGGCTACAGGGACAAACAAACACCCGTTCAACTCTCGTGAAGTCCTCTGTAGGTACTCGGTGTAGTGCTGCGGCTGATGGATATGCGGCTTGTTTAAGTAGTTTGTGTGGCTTACGTCAACCAGGGTAATGGGGAGGGGTTGGAGAGGTTAATAAGCCTGATGATGTGACGTGACAGCCTCCCCCTCACCACACACACACACACACACACACACACACACATCACTTATTTTCTGTCACAGCACTAGCTCTATAAACTCAGCTGTTTTATTGCCTCACAGGCAGCCTTTGATATAGATCAATAAATGGCAGTCTACCATGCAGGTTCTCTGTGGGATAATATTTCGTGTTAACATGTTAAGTGTGTGTTGGTGTGTTGGGGGGTGGAGGATTGACAGAATAAGTGAGAAAGGTATTTTGTCCCTAAACAAGATTAATGACATTATGCTTCATATACTCCAATCACTGGTTCCTAACCACAGCTCATAATGTTTTTATTGTTAGGATTTTCTGTCTGATCAAAGATGGGAAAATCATTCATGTGCTAAATAATTTCACTCCACAGTCCTGTAAAAACCTGCCTGACACCAACCTGCCACCTCATATAGTCAGCCATTTTTACTGATATTCATGAATAGAAATACAGAAAGACACTCCAATACACATTGTACAAAGTTGTATTTGTTTCTATTTCTATTGGCATTATGTTTCTTATTTTCTGTTTGCAATTCATAGTTTTTCATTACATATGTATGTAACCTCACTGCTGACACCTGATAAACCCTGGAAAGTAAATCAAGTTTTCCACAGTACCCTAAATTACTGGCTGTTATTGTGAATAACTCTAGCAAGCTTGTTAGTTCATTTGTTAGCAGTGGTGTCCTGTCATGTGTGGCTCTACAAGCCACACAGCTCGATTTAGAGTCAGCGGGCTAAAAGGTGTAACATGCGGGATTTTCCTGAAAATAGATTCATATAAAAAGAATTCCTCTATGACCCATGAGAAGCGAATGGTGGTATATTACTAGATGCAATTTAGCACAAGACCAATGGGGGCAGTATGAGCAAGTAAGGTCAGCCACAGTTTTAGATGACAACTATGGTGTAACATGTTGCCAGGGAGAGAAATGTGTTGCAGAGAAATATATAGAGCTTGTTCCCAACTACCTGCATTCATATGATAAATAATAAATACATGGGAACAGGTCAGTGACATCTGACCTCAAGTTTAGCTGAAAGTGGTGCTGGAGAAATGATGAGAATTAGTTGTAGGCATCAGATGATGATGATATCATGTCGAGTTCTACTCCAAGTCTATCATCAATTCTCTATCTTTCACCAAGCCAGATACATGCATGTCACTCACTCTGTGTCAACACTGCTCACAAGCAGTGTTTGCATTCCCCTTTGTATAAATTATGGTTGCTGTCCCCATTGAATCCTGTGTGTGTAAGGCTAGACTTTGTCCTAAATGTTATTAAGGGTGAGTAGTTTTCACTATACATTTTTGTTTGTTCCTCAATGAGCATATATTTGTGTTTTGTGTATAACTTTATTTTCCTTTTAGGTGTCCCATTAAATGTTTACAGCATTGTTGCACTATGCAACACTGTTTTGGTCAGTATGTACACTGTGAACAGTGATTCAAATAAAACAGTTTGTAGAGCAACAATATTCTTATAAAAAACATTTTTCGTTTCATGCTATCATTGTTAACGTATTACATTTTTTCTTAACCTGATTGAAAAAAACTATACAAACTCTGACTGTGAGGCCAAGTTTTGTTTAAACACACATATACTTTACATTCTCTGGCTGAATTTGGCCACAAGAAATGTGTGTAAAATGATGCACATAGATGCAGATGCAGACATATAGAATATTTCCTTTTGATGCAATGTTGTGACAGCTACTTGTGTCCTGTTGCATGCCTCAGTGTCAACTGGCTGGATCAGCAGTTAGGTGTCTTGGATCAAAAAGATTTGATTGATTTGATTTGACTTCTGGTCCTGGACTAACCCTAATCCTAACCCTCTTGAACAGTCTTAACAGAATTCAATTCAATTCAATTCAATTTTATTTATATAGCGCCATATCACAACAACAGTCATCTCAAGGCACTTTTCATATAGAGCAGGTCCTAGACCATACTCTTTATAAGGTATTTACAGAGAGAGACCCAACAAATCCCACCATGAGCTAACATGGGATATGAATCCATATTGAGTGGAGAGAGAGAGAGAGAGAGAGAGAGAGAGAGAGAGAGAAAGGAGCTCAGTGCATCATGGGAGATCTCCCAGCAGTCTAGGCCTATAGCAGCATAACTAAGGGATGGTTCAAGCCTGAGCCAACCCTAACTATAAGCTTTATCAAAGAGGAAAGTTTTAAGCCGACTCTTAAAGGTACAGAGGGTGTCTGCCTCCCGGACCGAAACTGGGAGAAGGTTCCACAGTAGAGGAGCCTGATAACTGAAAGGCTCTGCCTCCCATTCGACTCCTGGAAACTCTGGGAACCACCAGTAAACCAGCATTCTGGGAGCAGCAGAGTCCTGGTGGATTGTAGGGGACTATGAGATCTTTAAGATAAGATGGAAGCCTGACCATTAAGGGCTTTGTATGTGAGGAGGAGTATTTTGAATTCTACTCTAGATTTGACTGGGAGCCAATGTAGAGAGGCTAACACAGGAGAAATATGGTCTCTTTTCCTAGTTCCTGTCAGTAATCGTGCTGCAGCATTTTGGAATCAGCTGCAGAGTCTTTAGAGACTTGTTGGGGCAGCCTGATAATAATGAATTACAGTAGTCCAGCCTAGGAAGTAACAAATGCATGGCACTAGTTTTTCTGCATTCTTTTGAGACAGAAAATGTCTAATGTTGGAGAACAGAACACTCCTTTTCAAAGACTCCACCTCACTACTAAATGCATACAGTTTTATGGGTGTACTTCAAACTCACAGTGAAGCTAACTCTTAGTGGAAAGACTACAAACATAGGAGGATTTAAGATTTCACTTCCCAACAGGGTGGCAGGTGATGCTTGCCCTGGATGAGCTGTGATCCAAACTGGCTTTTTGAGAACACCCCAGCATCGAATGTCATAGCCATATATCAAAGTGTTCACAAGTGAATCTGTACTTTGTGTCACTCACAACAATCAGGATGAAACTGACATGGCCTTCATGGTTGTAGAGGGATCTGCCACTGTTTCACAGATCCGGTGCACGGATCCTGACATATTTACCATCTATATATAAAATAACAAAGTAAAGTATTCAAAATAAAACTGTCAAAAACCAATGCAAGAGAGTAGATGGTAGATATCTATAAGGTCAGCAGTGTAGGGAGTGGTTGTTGTGTGATATGAGGAGATCTGACTGTTACTCTGGCCTATATGCATGAGGCACATTGGGTGCCAAGTGTGCCATGCCACAAACAATGTTGGGGCGCATTACACTGGGAGTTGTGGATCTGTCAGCAGAGTACAAGCAGTCATGCTCCCACTGTACACCATTTGAGGAAGCCTTCTAAGTCAGTTAGGTTATAGGAGACCAAACTCAAGACATGAGTATGGCATGAAGAAGAAGCTGGAACTCAGTGCAGATGTCAGATTTATTTAATAAATAATATGGTATGGGTGATATTTCCAGGGGTGTACAGTGCAGCAGTCTCCAAGGTGCTGATCCTGTAGCTGTCAGCAGCCACGGAGTTATCCATACCAACGCTATTTTAGGTGTGAGGTATTGCTGAAAGCCTAGTAGCTGAGTAGTTAGCTCCTGTGAGAACAGTCTCATCTTGGCAAACCCTTTGAGAATTTAAACATAATGTATAATTCCTCTGAAAGACATACAGAGGTCTCTGAGTTCTATCTAATTCATGTGGGTGACCAATGTCCTTAGATTTTTTGGAAACATTATTTCACTTCATTGTCTGTGTAGGTTCTCAGTCATCCAGGTGATGGTAGTCTTAAGTGCTGAAGTTAAAGGCAACTGGACTTATTTTTAGCTTCTTGAAGACGTTTCACCTCTCATCCGAAAAGCTTCTTCAGTTCTGAATACTGGTTGGGGAGTCCCAAGTGTTTAACCTCTGGGGGTGGTTATGGGAGTCACTCATCCACCCAGTCGTTATGCGAGTTGTTAGGGTCACATGTCTCAAGGTATGAATGGGGGTTAAATCTTCTAAGGATCTCAGGACTGCATTATAGATGGCTGAAAGTTGGTGCCATAAGCCACCACCCTTGTTTAGAGATGGACGTTCCAGGTGGACATAGATGGTCTCTTTTAGTCCTCTCTCATTCAGTCCCCCACACCACTGAAACCCTAACCATAAAATCAAGTCCTAACCCTCAAACAGCCATTTAAACTCATGTTGGACCCCACAAGTTCCAGTTTTTGAATGAATAAAGTATAACAAGCCCACACAACACAGGTACACACACACACACACACAAACAGACAGTGTCATTCCCTGTGTTTCCTCTCACACAACCCCTACTCACCACCTTATCTCCCCCGCACAGATAGCTCTTATCATTGGTGCAGGTATAACAAAGACAAGCTTTTTAATTAAGAAAAGGTGTTTTGCTAACATCACCACACCGCTTCAGTGTTTGTTCCCAACACTTATTTGTCAGGAACAAGAGCTTCAATAAAGATTAACCTGTAATGCCAGTCATGAGTTATTTGTGTGTGTGTGTGTGTGTGTGTGTGTGTGTGTGTGTGAGACTATATGGTTCTGCTGTTTGTCTCTGTGCTTGCTTATGGGAAATTGGGGATCAAGGACTAAACAAAATGCCTAAATTTATAGAGAGTACTGAGACAGGCAGGAACAAGAATCAGTTAAAGTAGCAACATTACATGCCATGCACTCTTTTAATATGTTGGCTGCAAGTTTAATGGTGAAATATTGTCGTACTTGGCCAGAAATTCAGAAATTTTTGCTACACAAAAAGGTGAATGGACACCTAATGACAGACTGAACTGCTTAACTACAATAAAAAAAACATTTTCTTTTTAATCATTTAATCATCTTTTTCACCCCTCTCTTGTGTGGACCAGTGGATCACATAGGAGAAAGGTGGAAGAGATATAAACATTCTGTGTTTTTTTTCTATCTCAAGGGAGAACACATCGAAACAACCTCTGCACAAATGACATTCATATAACATACACTGGCATTTGAGCAATTTTCAATTTGCAGTGATGGTGCCATTATTCAGCATGCATAAATATGGGTGTGTGTAAAATAGTTACCATTTCCGTTTCTGATTCACAGCAAACTGATTTGTGTGACAACCAAGTGGTAAAAATGATCTTGTGTGATACACAGACACATATGTTTTTAAAAAGACGCTTTGCCTTCAGCTTGGGGTATAGGCCCTATAATGTTAACTACAGATGTGGACAAATTTGTTGGTACCCTTACAGCGTTTTAAAACAATGTTTCATTCCTCCTGGAACGTGATTAAATTAAAGCAAAGGGGAGAGTTGTCTGAGGAGCTCAGAAAGAAAACTGTAGATAACCATCTTAAAGGTAAAGGCTATAAGACCATCTCCAAGCAGCTTGATGTTTCTGTGACTACAGCTGCAAATATTAAAAAGTATAAAGTCCATGAGACTGTAGTCAGCCTCCCAGGACATGGCCGCAAGAAGAAATGCAACCCCAGGTTGATCAGAAGAAGAGCACAGATGGTAGAAAAAGAGAGAAGGAAAACATCCAAAGCCATTCAAGCTAAACTTCAAGGTCAAGGTTCATCACTGTCTGATCACAATGGGCTCCATGGAGGGAGACCCAGGAGAACTCCAATTTTTGAAAGATTAACATAAAAAAAGCCAGTCTGAAATTTGCTAAAATGCTTTTGACAAGTTACAAAGTTTCTGGGAGAATGTCCATTGGACTGATAAAACAAAACTGGAGCTTTTTGGCAAGCTTTATGTTCAAAGATGGAAAAATGAAGTTTTAAAAGAAAAGACCACCATACTTAATGTCAACATGGAGTGTATCAACAAATTTGTCCACATCTGTATATATTGTGCAATGTCAAGGTGAAACTGAGACTGAAATGAGGCCGCAGTAGCAACCAGTCCAATGAGATATCCTAAAAGCCAGGCTGCAGCATAAGTCAAACTACGTGCTGTGAGAAAGGTCTAGTCCCCATTTAGTGCACTTTGTGTAATTAGCCAGATTAAGTGGAATCACCTGTGTGAGTGTGCTGTGCCTTTGAGGCCCAGTATCATTTTCCATCTGACTTCTTGACTCAAGAAACCTTATCGCATGTGAATTAAGTTTCTGATATTGTGGGCTCCCCATCTTATCAAATGTTTTTTTTACAAAATGAATTTGTTATTTGTCTTTCTCCACATAGCATCTTTCTGTTCTTACATGTAATATTAGAGATCAATACTTGAATGTACCCATAGATAATAATAATACAGTTTCTTGAATGTGTAACAATGTGCAGCCCAGGCAACAGTTAGGAAGGACATGCTGAACAATACTTGCTATTTTTGTTGATGGTAACAGTTCACCAATATCACATCTGCAGCTGCAAAAGCACCACTGAAAAAAATAAAAAATAATAAAATAAATATACATATATTAGATATTTTTTAAAAAGATGTTTTTGATAATGAATAATGCAAATGAAATGTTGTTACATTGTTGAATTATTTGCCCATAGGTTTGAAACTTGCTAAGTACCACTTGTGTCTGTTTTCTACCACAGGTGATGCACTGTTATCTGCTTTGGCAGGAGAAAGCCATTTAACAAACAATGCTGTCTTGTCCTATGCAGTGTATAACAGTGTGGAGCAACAGCAGCAGAGTTATAGTTTGATTTACAGGCTGCTCTACATCAAACAAGAAATTACATTAACTGCTGGCTGATAAATACTTAATGCTGTCTGCATATCTATACACATTTTGTCTGTCCTGCAGACACCAACAGACTATGGTTGCTCCAAAGAACAAAACACATACAGGACTGAAAGCATAAGCATTAACATATAAAGGCTTCAGAAACACAACAGATACCAAAACACATACAAATATGGAAACACGTGCAAAAAGAAATGCTCTGGGCTGCCAGGGTAGTGATGGGCTCAGTTTGGATAAGCAGCAGTGTTACAGATACTTTTGTGTGTGCACCAGACTTTCTGTGAGATGTGAGGATACCTGTGGAGGGTGAGACTGGCAGTCATCTCAGCAGCTCCCGAGACGACCAGTGTCTGCTGTTGTCCCAGTGAGAACATCAGACATCACTCTGTTGGATTTATTGAAACTAAAGATGGACACTCCTTCTACAGTGGTGTTAAGAGCAGAGCTTCATCCCCCCACAAATAATCTTTGACTGAGACACGCAAACCAACAACAGCCAAGTTTAATGCCTTATCAAATAACTCAAGGAATTTATATTAATTATTCTCTGCAGGTACTCCGGCTTCCTCCCACAGTCCAAAGACATGCAGGCTAACTGGTGACTTTAAATTGCCCGTCATTGTGAATGTGAGTTTGAATGGTTGTTTGTCTATATGTGTTGGCCCTACGATGGACTGGAGATCCGTACAGGGTGTACCCCGCCACTCGCCCAGTGACAGCTGGGACAGGCTCCAGCCCCCCCCCACGACCCTTAACGGATAAGCAGTATAGATAATGGATGGATGGATGGATGGATAGACATAGGTGATAAGATATGCACCTTTCTGTTGCACTCCTGATGAAAAGGAACATGCTTGAAAATAAAAACATAGTTTGTGAAGAGGTGACTACAAATGTTAAAACCAGAAGTGACACCTCAGAGCACAGCCCCTGATCGTGGATGGAGAATAACTGAAGACCATAGTTCCCTCAAAATCTCCAATCTCCCAGCAGAGGGATAAATATGTCTGCAGGAGAACATGAGGTCTGGGTTCATGAAAAGAATAAAATTACACTGATGCATCTTCTGCCCAATACATGTGATAATGCTTGATTTACTTTTTTGAATTTGATGCCCATGATCTGAGGTTCAAGCTGGTGTGCAGCAGGTAGCACCTGATTTGAATATTGTATACAACGCTGTCTGAAACACAGAGAGGATGAGGAGAGTGACGCTGACCAAAATAAATTTTAACTCAAGGTGTATTTAAATAGTAATATAACTATTTTTTCTTGTCTTTATAAGGAGTTAGATTGTGTTTTTGGCTCAACCCTGAATATAGTAAATTACTTAATCTGAGTATAATGGTATTTGTGATGTCTCTCAGCTGATAAAAACATGACTGAATGACTTTTGTAGCTTGTTTTTTGAATGTGAGGTCACTGTCAAATACTACACCCGGGTGTAGGTTCTGTGCAGGTTCTGCACTTGCAGACTCTGAGCCAAGATGTTTTTGTAAAGTCTGTGTTGATTTCAGATTTTTCAGTTTGTCCATTTATGGAGCTTTATCTCTCTAAATCCTAGATATTTGAGCCTGGTTTAAATGCTGGTATGTGATAGAACTTGTGCCATTGACTTGACTTTCCCATGTCTTTGGTTGGAGAAAAAACATTAATATGTTTAATATGACTAAAACTGCAATAGTAAACATTATTTTGGTCCACCTCGTCTGTTTGTCTGTGTGTGTGTGTGTGTGTGTGTGTGTGCCGGTGGCTGGACGTACTTATTCTCTGCCGCTAAACCATCTGCACATCTGCCAGTCATCTTCGCTGACTGCTATCTCCTCCACCTGAAGTTTTTAAGCTTGGTCCCACTCTCCAGTTCTTGCCAGTTTGTTGCTCTCAGTATTGTGGTAAACACTACGGCCAAACAATCTTCTCTAGAGTATCCTGTTTTTTGCTTACCTGTTTTTTGGATTACTACTTACCAGCTCTCTCCCCTTTCTCTGCTTCAGATCCGCCACCACCTGTCAACTTTGTTCTGCTCCCGATCGGCCACGTCCAGTCCTGTCTGCCTATTCCCCGCTTAGACTCTACAGGAATCTGCCCTGCTTGAGTAAAACCCTCTTTCATTTTTTTGGGTCCAGTTTTGAAACCCTAACAATCTGCTGTCAGTAATACCTGTAACATGACTTATATAGACATGTGTAGAGTGTTTTTTATTTATCATGGATCATGGGCTGCTTTCATGTGTTGCTGTGTGCACCTGTTTGTAATTATTGTGCATGGATTGTTGTCAGATCAACTATTTCACAACCTCAGGCTGGAGAAGCATCTCCTGACAGCACATTCAGTTCACCAGCCTCTCTCTCATCTCATCAACAGCCTCCCACAGCAATTTTCCCATGCAGTGACAAATAAATTATGAAACAAATTACTTATGAAACTAGAAACGTGCCTCACTAAGTAAGCCTACTGAACTTTTTATTTTCCTTAGGAATATAAGGAGTGTATGAACACATCACAGAATAAGCTTTTGCTGTATTTTTGTCTATATGTTCCAATCAGATAATCACAACACTGCAGCATCTGGTCAGCAGTTTGCTGACATTGTAAAGAGTGCTGCCTTACTCTACAACAACAAGGACTGAGGATTTGCTTGCTAGCTTGCCACCCAAGTGAAGCAGCAGAGGCACTAGACACGAATGGAACAATGTCAACTGTACAATTGTTGCCAAGATCTATATGCATATGTTCATTCAAACTTTATTTTTGGAAAAAGGGACAGCCCTCACTGAAGCCTTTGAACAGTACTGGACAGGGCACCTGGTCATGAACCTTTCAGAATATATCACAAGTGTTAAAAAACTCATCATTTCCAGCCAACACAAGGATGGAGGCAACAGCACTGCTGAGTGCAATATTCAGGTTTCACACCCTTTTGATGAATAAGAAATTGTTGATTCTTGAGCCACCCAACAGGCTGCTACAGTTGGAGGACATGGACTGCCAAACAGCTGTTCTGAATACTGCCACAGGGTTTACTGAAGCCCTCTGCCTTGAAAAAGTGAAACAAAAAGGCTTCAAGATGATTTGAAATGGACACTTAAAATGCTGCTCAGTAATTTCCATGGGGCCCTTGAGGTAATGCCAAGTGTCCTCACCGCATTTAAGTTTGATCTAAACTTTGAAGCTTCCCCAGCTCTAGGTGAGAAGTCTTTTTCCTGTCTGAAAAGTGTGTTGACTGAGCACCAAGGAAGATTGTCACTCTCTCAGAAAGCTCGATTTATTCATCTCACTTTTGAACCTAAACCTGACCAAGAATTGCAGAACAGAGTGGAAAGGCAGTTTGTTGTAGAGATTCCATTCCTCCGATAAATACCACCTGCAGCTTTATTAGGCCCAGCCACTGAGATGTAGTAAGTGCAGGGCACTTTAATCATATTAGCTGTGAATAAGCATTTTTGTGCAAGTTGTTTCCCCGATTTCCAGCTTATAGATGGTTTAAATTGGGTCATGTCTGCCAATATGGAATAATAGATCTGTGAGAGAGCACAAACAAAAGTCCCAAAAGCTTCACACACAAAACTGTTGTGGGTTTAATAGTGGGATTATAACTACCTAAATCTACCAACACAGTGGGATCTAATGGTAAATGACTTTTCTTTTCTACAAACTTATAAGCTGTTCTAGTCACAATTTTATACAGTGAGTGTATAATACCATCTGCCATTACTCTGGATAACCAAAATGTAATTTCTGATCTCACCATTTAGGTTAAAGCCAGCACTGATGGCACACTGTTCTGCGTTGAGTCACATGGTAGCTAGCGGCACGTATATACAAGCTGAGTTGAACAGGAAACCTATAGACTTGTGTGATTCTTGTGTAATTCCTCTCCTCTACATATGAACACTACTACTACTACTACTACATTAGCTCATAATGAAAAGATAAACCAAAGTGCTGGACAAAGTGAACTTTTGACCTGATGGTGCGATGATATTAGAATTTACCCTGAAGGGGACCTTGAATTTCTACACTAAATATTTTGGCAATCCATTCAACAATGTTGAAGCGTCAACCTCTTGGCGATAATAGAGGAAAAGTTGGGAACATCAACCTTCGCCTGTCCTCATGGCATCCCAGGCTGCTGCCACACCCACTTTGTTAACCACTGACCTCAGTTATCATAACTACATTTGTTATCCTTTGACCCAAGCTCCATAGCTAATGAAGATCATGAGATATTGTTGAAAGCTTTAACAGCTAGTAGGTGGAACTTACAATTATTTAGTTACATAAACTAAGGTAGGTAAACTTTTATGTTAAAATTAATTTGAGCACAGAAGTTCATTGTTAACTTTATTGTTTATTTTTGGTTTACACATGTATAACCAGCACAGAAAATACTAATCATCTGTGTGCTCTGGTGTCTGATTTGATTGCAAACCTGAAGGTCTTAATGGTGTTCCTCTAAAAAAACCAAACATAGCCTAAAACATTGTTTAATGTAAAGACATTACCACACACATCAACACTGGATCATTACATGTAATTATCTTTTACTCTATGAACATTAGCATCATTCAGGGAGTCATGTTAGACATCTGTACCTCAGAGAAAATTATCCATGACTCTGAGCAGTGTCATTTTCCCCTGGCCCTTATTACCTACCATGATTATGTTGTTTCTTATGATGATGGCTTATTGAACATCAGCACTACTAGCAGGTACCAGCCTCCAAAGCACATACACTCCCTTATAGAATTTTCATGTGTACACTGCGCTGTTATGTGCTCCTTCTACCCACTTCACTCTCTGATGAGGCAAACAGAGGCTAAGCATAATGACTGCTGTTTATAATCGATCTGATAGAGAGACAAAGAGAGACACAGACAAAAAGAGAGAGAGAGAGATTACAACAATGATGAGGAGGATGAGCAGAACAGAGGGGGTGGTTGAATGGGCAAAAAGAGGTGGGTGGCAGTGCTACACAGTCTCCCTCATACCTCCCATCCTGAACATAGGAAACAGGGAAGATGATTTGTGTTTTTTCTCCTCGGGGAAAAATATGAAGAGCAGTGAGAGGAAAGAGAAGGAGATTAGGAGCTGAAGAGCAGATGAGATGAAAAAATGTGGAAGACTAATTAAGTGAAGAGAAGTCAAGAGGAAAAGAGTGAAAAAAAGAAAAAAATGAAAATATGAAAAAGAACTGGGAAGAAATGGAGGCCATAGGAACATAAACAGATTGGTTAGATGACACGAAAGAGGAAGGGGAGAAAAAAACAGAAAGCTGGTGTTAAGTGGTGAGGAAGGGTTTTAGTCAGTCGGATATCTTGACTGGCAACTGAGTTCCAGTATGTCTTAAATCCTACAGGCAGTGTTAGTCATGACCGTTATGTGTAATGCTGGCTTCCTGCAATGCCACTGGTTTTCTTACAGTCTTACATAATATGTATGACTGATCAATTGAGAGGTTAACATAATATGTATACTCTGTCCTTCAGGTCAGTTCTGCCTTGTCATTCTCAGTTGCCTCACTTAAGCTTAAGCTTGTTAGAGATACAGTAGGTACTTGGTACTGCAGTCCAGTTGACAATCAGAGATACTGTATGTTTGTTTGGGGGGTATGAGAGGTGGCACGGTGGTGCAGTGGTAAGAAGAAGGTAAGCAAGAAGGTTCAGGGCTTGAGCCCAGGGCTCTTCTGTGTGGAGTTTGCATGTTCTCCCTGTACTTGCGTGGGTTCTCTCCAGCTTCCTCCTACAGTCCCAAGACATACAGATTAACTGGTGACTCTAAATTGCCCATAGGTGTAAATGCAAGTGTGAATGGTTGTTTGTCTATTTGGGTTGGCCCTGCAATGGACTGGTGATCTGTCCAGGGTGTACCCTGCCTCTCACCCAATGTCAGCTGGAGATAGGCTCCAGCACCCACAACCCTTACAGATAAGAGGTATAGATAATGGATGGATGCATATTTGTGACTGATTTGTGAATAATTGTATTCAATTTTGATATTTTGAGTGTTAAATGTTTAAATGTTAAGCATGGGTGCTATAAGAACATTTAGACTTGCTGGTAGCATAAAGTTGTCACGACTGAGTTAGGAACCCAAGAAGCAGAACACTGACTACAGGACAAAAAGTTTATTTTGGAGTTTGTGGTGAAAAAGGGGTCGGGGTTGTGCTGGTCCGAAGAGGGGTGCTGTGGCACGTGAAGGAGTCCTGGGGGTGGGGGGGTTGGCCCTTTCAGCTTGACCATTTGACTGAGGATGGTATCCGGGAGGTTAGACTGACAGTGGCTCCAACTGAACAACAAAAGGCCTTCCAGACAGCTGAGGTGAATGAGGTCCATGGTCTGAAACAATATCTGAGGGCAATCCATACACACAGAACACTTCTTTGACAAGAAGATCAGCAGTTTCCTTGGCTGAGGGTAGTTTTGGCAGGGGCAGGAAGTGAGTGAATTTACTGAATCTGTCCACAACAGTAAGAATGATCTTATTTCCAGCAGAAGCAGGCAGGTTGGTCACGAAATCCAGGACAAGGTGCGACCAGGGACGACGGGGCACAGGCAGGAGGCGCAATAATCTGGCACTAGACTGGGTAGGAGACTTATTTTGTGCACAAACACGACAAGCAGACACAAATGACTTGACATCCACCTCCATAGACGGCCACCAAAAACGTTGTCTAAGGAAGGCAAGTGTTCGATTGACCCCTGGATGACAGGTAAGTTTGGATGAATGGGCCCACTGCAAAACTGAGGACTTGACAGAATCTGGGACAAACAGACGACCTGGGGGGCCATTACCTGGGTCAAGTTGAGTCTGCTGGGCTCCTTTAACCTCCTTTTCAATCCTAAGAGACACCGCTGCAATAATACAGGAGCCTGGAAGGATGGGTACTGGGGACTTGATAGGACCATCCTCCCTGACATACATGCGGGACAGGGCGTCGGGTTTGGTGTTCTTAGAACCGAGCCTGTAGGTCAGGGAGAAGTTAAAACGTCCAAAAAAAGAGAGCCCACCTGGCCTGACGAGCATTGAGCCTCTCGGCTGCCTGGATGTATGCCAGGTTCTTGTGGTCCATCCACACCACAAAAGGCTGCTCTGATCCTTCGAGCCAGTGCCACCATTCCTCTAGAGCCAGCTTCACTGCCAGGAGCTCCCAGTTACCCACATCATAATTCTGCTCTGTAGGATAAGTAGTGAGAAAAAAAAGCACAAGGGTGAAGCTTACCATCCTCAGCTTAGCGCTCAGAGAGGACGGCCCCCACACCCATGTCGAGGCATCCACCTCAGCTATGCCTCAACTGCCTCTACCCGGTCAGGTTGGATGAGGACGGATGCTGACGTGAACAGATCCTTAAGCTTGAAGAATACTGCTTCCGCAGCAGGCGTCCACTGAAAGGGCTTTGAAGTTGATGGTTAGCTGCAGTTAAAGGGGCTGCCGCTAGGCTGTAGTCTCTGATGAATCTCCTATAGAAGTTAGCAAACCCGAGAAACCTCTCCAAAGCCTTACGACTGCTAGGACTGGGCCAATCCAAAACTGCCTTTACCTTGGCTGGGTCCATCTTTATATTCATCTTTATATTCCCAAGCATGGTCCTGGAAAAGATGATAATATCATCTAGGTATACGAAGACAAAACGGTGCAGCATGTCCCGAAGGACATCATTTACCAGGGCCTGGAAGATAGCAGGAGCGTTGGTGAGACCAAATGGCATGACCGAATACTCAAAATGGCCCAGAGGAGTATTGAAGGCTGTCTTCCACTTGTCGCCCTCCTGAATCCTCACCAGGTGGTAAGCATTGTGAAGGTCAAGTTTGGTGAATACCGTGGCACCCTGGAGAGAGTCAAAGGATGAGTTCATTAGAGGCAAGGGGTATTTGTTTCTTATGGTAATGCTGTTTAACTGGCAAAAATCAATGCAAGGTCGGAGGGACCAATCCTTCTTGTCCACAAAGAAAAACCCTGCTCCAAGAGGTGATGAGGAGGGAGGTGATTGTTTGACGGCTGATGAGGACAAGAAGCCAGAAAATGCCCAGGCTTTCTGCAATACAAGCAACTGTGGCTCTTAATGTGGCGCTGACGCTCCTCTGGCTCAAGGTAAAAGCGTCCAAGCTGCATGGGCTCAGGTGATGGTTCTCTCCTTAGGGGGTCCCAGGCTGTGCCTCCCTCACTTTGCTGTGCACGGAAACCTGGAGAAGATGGAGGCTGAACCAGAGATGCAGCGGGTGGGCGCCGCTGTCTCTCTCTTCTCTCTTGAAGCTGGTTGTCGATGTGAATGGCTAAGGAGACTAGTCCTTCAAAGTCAGAGGGCTCAGGATATGAAACAAGTTCATCCTTAATGGCTTCACTTAAACCATGACAAAAAACAGCTTGCAGCCACTCTCGATGGACCAAGTGCGAAACTCAACAGAATATTCAGCTACACTGTGCATACCTCGGCAAAGGCAGAGAAACCTCTTGGAGGCGTCCTGGCCACGGACAGGATAGTCGAAAACCCTCCTCATCTCAGCTGGTAAAGGCAGCGTAGGTAGCTGTGACTGGAGACTGTTTCTCCCACAGAGCTGTAGCCCAAGTCAAGTCATTACCACAAAGAAGCCCGATCAGGTAAGCAATTCTCGACTGCTCCGACGACTAAGTATGAGCCTGCTGAGTGAACACAAGATCACATTGTAAGAGGAATGAACGACATAAACCAAATTCACCATCAAAGCAGTCGGGGGAAGGAACCCATGGCTCCTTAATGGATACAGGAGTTGGCGCTGCTGAGGTGGGAGCTGGTGCTGAACCTCAGGATAGGGGCTGATTACTTTGGTCCTGAATCTCCAAAACCTTGGTGGTGAGATCTCTGAGGCCCTCCTATAACCTCTCTCAGCACCAGGGTGTGCTGGCCGAGCAAGATTCCATGGTGGGAGACGGCCTGATGGACAGGGTCAGTGTCTGCGGGGTTTTGCATGGCCAGATCGTACTGTCACGAACTGAACTAGGAACCCAAGAAGCAGAACACTGACTACAGGATAAACAAATTTATTTTGGAATTTGTGGTGAAAAAGGGGTCGGGGTTGTGCTGGGCTAAAGAGGGGTGCTGTGGCACGTGAAGGTGTCCTGGGGGGGGGGGGGCTGGGGGGGTTGTGCTGCTGGAGGTGCTGGTCCCAATGGGAAAGTAGAACGGCAGGCAGCAAAGCAGGCTGGCAGGCAGGCAGAAACAGAACAGAGAAAACAGGTAAGTTAGGGACAGACTTGCACTACTTGGTAGAGCTGACGCAAGAGTAAGAAGAGCTGAACTTCTCTCTTCACAAACCATGTGACGATCCGGCAGGGACTGAAAGGAGCAGGGATTAAGTGCACCCTGAGTGATGAACTGATGGGAAAGAGATGAGCTTGATTGCAGAGGCACTGCAGTTGTGGAGTGGCAGGAGAGACAGAGAGAAAGAGGGAGGGGCAGGCAACACAGAAACAGACAACAGACAGACAGACACTGACAGACAGGTCAAACAGCTGACCTTGTGACAAAAGCTTGTGAAAGGTATCTGACTTTTATGAACTTGTTGGTCTTTGATTTCAGTCTGTTACACAAGCTAAAAATTGTTTTGCTGATGTCCAGTGGTTAAATTTCTCGCCTTGCTGCAGTGACGTAGAAGAGTATCTCCACAGTGTTACATCACTGGTGGGTGTGTTTACAGGTACAACAGAATGCAGCAGAAGCACACCTCTGATCACACCCAACCTCACCCATCAGTGATGCTGGCTATGATCAGAGGTGAAACACAATTTCAACAAGAGAGCAATGACACACAACTGTGACTTTGCTTTTATTTTCTTTGCTTTAGGTTCTGGTATGGTTTCTGACAATGTGTGGATAAGTAATTGAGCAAATGCTGGACACCTCTATGTTTTTACTTCTTTTTGAGATTTTGTGCAAAATAATAATGACATTTGGATAGTTTTCGTCTAAACATCAGCAAACATTTGCTGGCTAGGCCTGTCTCACGTGGCAGAATTTGTGGGTTAGCCAGCTGACTTGTAAAGATAATTTTATCCCTGTTCATCAAGGAGCTGATGTTGTGCAGGGCTGAAGTTTTAGCACCTTCTCAAATACAACAAACAACATAGTGTGTCACAGAATGAATGGGATGAATAAACCTTGCTCATTCTTAATGTAGAACTTAAGGTTTAACTTCTAGTTTTCTGTGTGTAGTAAATAGCTATATCTGTTTATGTTATATGGCTGTACAGCAAAGGATTCATACTGAAGATGCAGTGCTTTATCCTAAAACCTCTTTTCATACAGAAAAACATAAATACTCTTGTAGAGATAGTGGAGAGTATTCTAAATGAACCTATATCAATCAAACAACATACCACCTCATGGAACAATACTTGGACCACCCTTCAGAACTTGCCTGTAGAATTATAGACTGATAGTGGTATGGAGCATTTTTTAATGAGTTCGTCACAGCTTTGTCAATCTTCTGCACAGGGATATGCAAGTGATTCTGTACACAGTCCTACCAATGGTTGAACACTATTCAACTGATCAAATGGAAACAATGCTGCATTTAAAATACTCTGCAAATTTTATGAGGAAGGAAAAAGCTCTCAACAAATTAGTTAGACCTCAAGAACACACACAATATGTTTTGGTGAGTGTATGATGTAAACATATTGTTGCTTTCTGTCCTCTTTTAAGTTAATCCACATTGGAGGGTAAGAAACTTTAAATGACTAAATGAAAGTAAACATATTTAGTCCCTGGACAGATTTGCAAAAACAAATTTAATCTGACAAATGCAGATTTTTTTAAGTATGGCCAACTCAACTTCAGTTTGTCCTAAGGATCAACCTCATTGATTTTATTTATTTATTTATTATTTTAGAGCTTATTGTTTTGGGTATTATGTTGTTCTAATACCTCTTCTCCCACATAAAGCACTATGAATTGCTCCTGCGTTTGAAATGTGTTGTATACTGTACAGAAAGCTGCCTTGCCTTGGCTTTGTACGCTGTGTTTTTTGAAGGAGGTGGTGCTTGACGATAACCATTAATCACTGTAATGTCACGTCATGCTGCACTGGTTGTACAGTGCACTTCAGTGCAGATTTTAAGTCTTCAGTGCATGTCCAAAACAGCACGTTGAGGAAAACTATATGTTGCCATACAATTCCACACCGTGCTGCTTCACCACAGCCATTGTTAATGCCATAACTAATTTCTGTGTTGTCTCTGTTATCCAGTTTTTAATTCTACTTCAACATTTCTAATGTGCATTATCATCAGCACCTTAAGAAGCCCACACAGTGAAGCACAGTAATGTCCTGTGATTTAGCATGGTTATGTGCTTTCACGTCATCAGTGAATAACTAAACAGCTGCCTCTTCTTCCCTTAGCAGAGCTTGATGGTCTGTGTGAAATAATCACCAGTTTACCAAGAAATAAAAAACACAAGCCATTAAAATGTCAAGGCTATTTTTACTTTATGTGATTGTGTGTGTTACGGTATTTGTCTGTGTTGTTGGTACTCTGTGCTGTTTCATGTTCACTTCAGACTGTGATTTGCTGTTCAGTCGAAATTGAGATGGCTGTATGTATGTCTGATGCAAAGAATGTAAAAATCTGATGAAAAGGTAAGCAGGAACAGTTCACATTGTTAATTCATAAGAAAACTTGTGTGCAAGTCAACACCATCATGGATAAAGAAATTCACATTCACACCTGTAGCCAGTCTTCTGTCTTTGAAATGGTAACTGCTGGCTGTAGGGAAGGTCTGAGGAATGGTTTGAAGAATGACTTCACTTAACAGAGTTTAAACCTTCTTTATTTTCACAGCAGAGATCCAGCTCTCCTCTGATATGTGTATGGATGGTCCCCAGTAACTTCTCTATGAATAGTCTCTGCAATCACACAGTACAGCTGATGTTTGTGCTCTATAAGCCTTATTTAACCAGTGATATTATGTGATTGGCGGTGGTGATCACTCACAAAAATGTGACAGGATTACTTCATTTCCCCCATATTAAAATGCAACTTAAATAATTATTCATTCATTCAAGAGGCACCAGTGCTACTAATCTGGAGCCCTGCTGAGCTATCATTATAGGTCAGTGTGATCTTTAAGATATTATGAGAAAATGCAGGCTAAACTGTTGATCAGCTGACTGAAAGCCAGAGGCAAACATATTGCTTCTATTTGTTTTCTAAATAAAATTTATATCTGTTTTAGCCATGGTTTTTGGGTCTTCTTTCCTCCTCTCTTTTTACTGGACCCTTTATGCTGCCTTTCATCACTCTCCTATTTTCTCTGACTCTCTACTTGGGGCTGACTGGCGGGCTGTGATAAAGGTACGCATGCTAGACTGTAAACATAATGCAACCACCTTGGAGCTTCCATCAGATACTGAGAGAGCACATTTCCTGAAAGCACCACAACAATAACAACAAAATACAGGCCTGCTCCACTGATGAGAGAGTCTGGAAAATAATCATAAAAAAGTTGTTTTGTATCAGAAAGAAAGGAGTTGTTTTGTCCAAACAACATTCATCAGGGTGCCACTGTCTGAAAAGAGCCAACTATGTTGCCTGTTGTGTTTGTGTGATTGCATGATTAATGCTGATGGCTGTGATTCTGCAGGCCCTATTGAAAATTGGTTTTATTTTATCCTTTCTTTGACTGGCTTGTCGGTTTGCTTAGGATAAACTGGAGCGCAATGTAGGTCAGCAATACCTGTCCTATACTACCTGAATTCACGTGCACACCAACAGACACTGTCTGTATATAAAGAATATATATAATATAATTACCAAAAAACATGGAGGTAAAGTCATTAGGCCAAAATTAGACACTTTCTCTTTCAAAAGGATGCAGAAAAACTAATCCATGCATTTGTTACTTCTAGGCTGGATTACAGTAATTCATTATTATCAGGCTGCCCCAACAAGTCTCTAAAGACTGCCGTCCCTTAGTTATGCTGCTATAGGCCTAGACTGCTGGGAGATTTCCCATGATGCACTGAGCTTCTCTCTCTCTCTCTCTGCTCAGTATGGATTCATATCCCATATTACAATGCGACTAACTCAGTATCTTCCCTTTCCTGTAGTATTGTGCATCTTCCAGTCTCTCTCTCCTCTTCTGTCACCTTCTGCAGGTATTTCTGCCTCTGGAGCTGTAGAGTAAGACCTGCGATGATAGGCCTCCTGCTGCTCCTACAACCCAGCTCAACACCTGCTGTTTTAATTAGAAATTACTAGTACTGCTTCTTGTATTACTGCTACTTTTGCAATTACTACTTTAATTATCACTGCTATTATTACTACTACTGTATTATTGGTATCACATTATATTTTTTACATGGAATCCATGTTATGCTATCTTCTTCTGTCACTATTCTTTTGTCTTAGTGAGAGGAATCATTTGGATGATCCACAAGACCAGCAAGTGATCAAAAACTGTTTTCTAATGAGGTGCTTCATTTGCCTACACTGAGCCATCAGTGAGAGTCTTGATTTCTCTCTTTCCATTTTACCATGGCCATTGTTCAACCTGTAGTGAGACTGCTTTCTGTGTTACACATCACTGTGAGACTGACTCTGCTGTCTGCTCCCCCTCCTACTCATTTCTATTTAATCTCTTCATGCTTCTCAGTCTCTACTCTTATCCTCTGCTACTTGCTATATGCTAAATGTATATCATGTAAGACCTGCTGCTTTCTATACTGACCCACTAACACATGGGTAGCCTGTTGTTAGCTTAGCTCCTTCCCTAGTCTACTGGCTTAACCTCTAGTTGCCTACAGATAATGCTAGTCTACCTTGCTATCTTGGTGTAGGCTATGTTAGCTGTTACACTTTTGCAGACAAAGTGTCTCTGCTAGAGAGACATGTCTGTCAGTTATAACAGCTCCACTCTCCTAATGATACCTTAAATTTGACAGGAACTCCAGATAGCATTTTCTACCCTCAGCCAGCCCTGTAAGTGGTTGTGTTGGCCTGTGTGCCTCCTTTAACTTTGGTGACAGGGTTAAACAATGCACACTAGACCTGCAACGTTATTGTCAGCCACTGTTTACTGTCTACCCGAGGCAATAGCCTCTAATATAGAACACTAATCTTAGAAGAGTGGCATGATTTAGGGAGAAAAAGAGAACCCAGATACACTCCACCACTAGTCTGAGCAACACTGTTATCCATGTTGGCACCAGTAACATGAGGATGAAGCAGTTTGAGATCACAAAAGAAAGCCTAACCGGGATGTTTGAATTTGCTAGATGAGATGAGTCAGAATTATGTCTCTGGTCCCTTACCAAATGATGAGATGTATAGTAGGCTGACTCACTGTAGTGGGAAAGCATTTGGTTTTGGTTGATAACTGGCATTCTTACTGGGGTCACCCTGACCTGCTTAAAGCGGACAGCCTTCATCCTACTGGAGTATGGGAAAGAGATAGAAAGGTATTTAAGTCAGGTTTGACATTATGGACTTAGAGCTCAGCAAGTTGCAAGTGATTAGAGAGTTTGCTGGATTCATAGGTCGTGTGGGTTTGGAGTCCACTAGCTTAGTTAATACAGTGTGTCCAGCCAGGCCCCTGAGACAGTCCAGCACATAGTAGCAGGGTGTAATATGCAAGTTGGGACAGTCTATGCTGAGAGGGGTGACCAGGTGACCAGATGACGAGCATGGATTAGGAGTCCCGACAGAACACAAGACCGAAAGTGGATGAGAGCATCAAAGCTAAGATCCTGTGGGACTTCAAGTACCAGACTGACAAACACCTGCTGGCTAATCAACCAGATATAGTGGTGATTAACAAGGAGGAGAAGAGGGCAGTAGTGATTGGAGTGTCTGAAGTTCCACGTATGGTTTCTGTTCTCTTGGAATATCTGAAGTTCCATATATGGTTTCTATTTTTGGGGTTCATATTTAAGTTAACAGCCATGAACATAAACATGAAAGTGTTAGGGAGAGGGGCTATAAGTTTAAAAATGTTCTCTCGCTCTGCTGTCATTTCAGCACCATGATTTTGACTGACCCACCTCCACCCCATTGCCACCTCAACTGCAGATGCCTGGCCATCTCCTATCTACCCCCTGACCAGAAGCTTCCCTCTCACAAAGAAATCCCAACCTCCAGCTCCATCCCTCATCATCGCCACCAGTGTCTAGGCTCCAAGGGAAGTTTCCTGCATATTGGAAACGCCATTTACATCTGACAGCCTCCCACGATGATCTACTTCCTGCTGGGGTGTAAGTGTCAAAAAACAGTTTCTCCTGTGTACAATAAATTGTACTGTCTACTTCAGATTTTTTCGTGCTCTTTTGTTTTAAGTCTCCTGACTGAAAAAGTTTCAAATACTGAAACTGGAAACAATTTATTCATTCTATTTAACTTATAAAAGTTAATATTCAGTGATCCCTGGAATTAATACAGGTGCTGACTCGGTATCTCGGAGCCCCTGAGTCATTAATCACCAGTTTAAACAATATTACGCTACTCTATGTCAATCGGAGGTAGATAGTAGCTCATCAGAGATTTACTTGTTTTTTGATTCGCTTGATATCCCAAAACTTTCTCCAGATGCGCAATCACTCCTAGAGCAGCCATTGTCACTTGAGGAAATAGTGAATGGTATCAAGGACTGTTGGTACCTGTTTCTTATACTAGAGATCCGGAATGTTGGTGTTATTACCACAACGATCAACACAGATTATTCTGAGTCCTTTTTGTCTGAGTGTGTCTGTTTTTTTTTCATTTTTGATTGGAGCACTCTTGTTTTGTGCTGCAATACCAGTTCTGATAAAACATGTCCTGCCATCATCTGACTTTGTCATGGTTGATAGGAGCACGTGTATAATGTCAAATACAAAAGAAGAAGAAATACAAATTGTTATTTAACAGTTACATGGTTTGTAATTATGTATTTATATGATTAATTAACAGTTGTATGTTGTTGTCTTCACAGATAAGTGGCCAGTCAGAGCTCAGCAGGATAAGACACTATCTTAAGCATTCACAGCTTTTCACCATACCACACGCTTCAAGCTGCAACCAGAATTCTGCAACCTGATGACAGAGGAGCTCCAGAAGGAGCAATAGCAGAGGTGCAGACTCCTTGTTAATTGAAGATCCAGTCCAGATCCAGTTAATAACTACATTCATACATTGATCCACCGATAAACAATTAAAACAGAATATATGATTTAATGTTGATTTAATTTCTCCTTCTCATTAACCACACTCACTTTTTTAAATAGCATAACTGATGCAAAGAAGGCAGAGTAATGTTGAAAATCTGATTATATTATCACAGCATCTGCACTGTCTAATCTGAGGAATGCTCACTGTCACCCCTGATTTGCAAAATCTAAAATGATGCCATATTTAGCAGTGACAATACAAATACATGTCCTTATGTGAGGTATGGGACATGCAATAAATCGGATGAGAGATACAAGATGGATGAAACATCTGACACATAGTGTAATGTGTTAGTTGAGGGATGGTAGGGTGGATTGTGAAGTAGTTTATTCTTATCCAATATGCTCTCTGAAAGAGATGGATAAATGTTTAAGAATAAATTCTACAATACTGACAAGTACATATATTGCATCATAACTTTATCTAATCTGTGGTACTACTTCATGTAAATACACTGAGCATGAAACACAAAGGGTATGCTTACATTAATTGTAATCTCGTCACCCTGGATGTACTTAATCCCTGTTCCTGCCTTCATTCCCTGCCGGATCGTCACTCCAGTACATGGTTTGTCTTACGAGAACTTCGGCTCCTCTTTGCCTTGCTAGTCAGTTCGTTAATTACCTTGTTGTCTTTGTCTAGTTCCTGCCTGCCAGCCCGCCAGCCCACCAGCCATTCCCTCCAGTCCACCTGCCAACCCTTCTCCACCCCTGGACTCCTTCACTTGCTGCCAGCACCCCTCTCTGGACCAGCACCATCCTGACCCCTTTACACCACCTATTCCTAATAAACGTTGTTTGTCTTGCAATATGTGTTCCGCTTCTGGGGTTCCTAGCTCAGTCGTGACATGAACTAAGGGGAAAAGGTGGTGGCTAGATATTTCTGACCCACTATGGATCCTTTTACACAACTTTATTAATTATATGTGTGGTACTCTATACAGAAACCCCAGAACAAACTGGAACCAAAGACTGTTTATCCATGTTCTCCATGCGCAAATTGTAAATAATAATAATGCAAATAATATATATATATATATATATATATATATATATATATATATATATATATATATATATATATATAGGTGTATCAGTGCTGGAGAAGGCAGGTGACACCCCATTTTATTAACTCTGTCCCTTGCCTGTTTCCTATTGCTAGACTTCCTGTTACTTTCCCTTCCACATGTGGATGTAATAACATAAGAGGGAGTTTTTTCCCTCTCCACTGTCAACTGCTTTCTAATGGAAGAAACTATAGGGTTTCTCTCTATAATATTGTAAGGTCTTGACTTTACTCTGTAAAATGCCATGAGATAATGTATGTTGTAATGTATGTTGTACTTTTCATTTGATGGTAGAATCTTCCTGCAGATTTGTGGTGCTTTCAGGTCCTGCTGCTCTGTGCCATCCAGACAACAACATTATTTCCTAGACAAGCAGCGTTCCATTTTTTGAGCTGTTGCCCTATTTGTGCCCATCAGTCTACACTCAATAATTCATAATTCATAGTGGTAAACTGAAAACATATTTTTAAAATTTTAGCAATGTATTAAAATGTATTAACTGAGATTTATCATTTACAAAATTATTCATACTCTTAATTCACTACTTTGCAGAAGTATCAGAAGTATTGCAGTGCCTATCTATCTGTGTGCCCAAGACCTACTGCTCTGTGCTTGTTTTTGTACTTGTGTGATTGAATAAGGGGCAGCTATGGCTCAGGAGGTAGAGCGGGTTGCCCACTAATCGGAAGGTCAGCGGTTCGATCCCTGGCTTCTCCAGTCCATGCCAAAGTATCCTGAACCCCACTGTGCCCCTGATGTGTGTATCATCGGTGTGTGAATAGGTGGTCTTAGAGCAAGCGCTGTATGAATGTGTGTGCATGGTGAATGTCACGTGTAGTGTAAATCGCTTTGAGTGGCTGATACGACTAGAAAAGTGCTACATAAGTACAAGTCCATTTACCAAGTCCAATAGAGCCCTACTTTGCATTTTACTGTCCTCATCTCCTCTTTCCACTCACAACCTTCCCCACTCAGAGAGAAGTTTGCCTGTTTACGATGAAGATTAGCAGATAATTAATTTCCCCACTGCTAATTTAATGTTTCATGTGTCAAATACTCTCTCCTATCACCAACCCTCTCCTCTACTCCTTCAGTTAAACATCCTCTGTCTCCTACACCATCTTCTTCTTTCTCCCCTCCCCCCTTGCAACATCAGAGTAGACTTATAGCCCCCTCCCCACCCTCCAGATCCACTTCATCAACACATCTCAAGGTCTCAGGTTACTTTTGTGCTGCTTTTGAAATCCACCGGTGTCATCTCTTTCTGAAAATAACTACAACACTGGACTTTCTTCCCTTTCTCTCTAAGACATGTGAAAGAGGTGGCAGCCAAGGTGTTCATACAAGCACTGCAGTTCCCTCCTCAGTGTCTGCTACCAGACTTTTGCAGCTATTCCAGAATTCTGGTGCCTGTCTAATGTTCAACCTAAAAATTCTCCCACACCACTCATCTTCTCCAGTCACTGCACTGTCATAGCTTGTATCCAGTTCAGTACTCTGGCCCTCGCCTGCAGGGTAGTGAACTTCTGTTCCTTCTCATTTTCAAGCCCTAGCCATATTTTCTGTCATATTAATATAATGCATTGTAGTATTTGCATGTATCTACGAACTTGCAGGAAATAAAACTGATAAAATAGTTTCTTTTAGCTAATTATGTGCTTTATATGAGTTATAGACATTTTGATGAGGCTACAGCCAAAACCTTGATTCTTGACTGCTATCTCTGTGATGAATGGGACTGCATACAATAGACTGTACACATAATGTAGCACAGGCCTTGTTTTGCAATTTCTGTTGGCTTGTGGTGTGTAATAAGTACCAATGCAGTGTCGCCATAAAGAATAACTAGACATTTAGATCAGGTTTTCCTGAGTCACGTAATGTGGTAATGAGCCTTGGTGTTTGCTTAGAGGAAGCTGTCATTATCTAAGCGTAGACTGTCTTCTTGACAGCTTCTGCTCATCAGGATGAATTTAATGCCAAAAATGGCAACCATTTTCTAATGTCTTACACAAAGAAAGGGGTATGGTGTGTTTGTGTGAATGTAAATATGAATGAATAATGTTTACATTTTACCTTATGAATAATTAAAACCCTAGATCTACAAGTACACACACACACACACACACACAGTTTATCATGAACACAAGGACATACAGACATGGTTGATTAGGTGTAAGACAGTAATAATAGGTCAGTGCCATGACCTCAGTGAAACCTGCAATCTCTTTGTGCACAATCACATACTTACACACATAGACTGATGAGAATGGCCACAGGGGATGAGAACCATGCTAAAGCAGGTGCAGCCGCTTTTGATATAACATCTGTGTTTGTGTGATGCATGTTGGCATTTCCATTAGCTTCATTTCAAAGGGATAAAATGGTAGCATTTGAGCTCTTTACATTCATGCTGTTGTAATCAGTGTGGATGGAATGGAAACTAGATTATTTTCTTCTCCCAACTGCTACTAGACAGAATGACTATAGCTCCTTTACTAAAAACAAGTATTTCACATGGAAAAAAAATTACGTCTTAAATTTTAACAATACATATCATAAACATATGGCTTTATATAGTGATGCCACTTTTTCACACTTTGTGTATCCAGAGCCCTTCATTGTTTGCACACTTTACAGTGTTGTAGATTTAATTTTAAAGGACCAGTGTGTAGGATTTAGTGGCATGTATTAGTGAGACCAGCAACCAACTTAATACCTGTACCCTCAACTCCCTTTCCAAGCATGTTGGAGAGTCTATGGTGGGTGTTCCATGCCAAAATGGCATCAACTAGTCTGTCAAGTGAGAAGGTTCACTCACACAGCTCACTCATGTTAAGTCATGATGTCACGTCTGACAAGAATACTATTTTCCAGGTCCAGGTTTGCAGAGGTTCTCCTGTTTTCAGTACATGTCCCATGTTGTTTGAGTAGATCTGAGTCCAAAAAAATGAACCAGTTACCATTTTACCACCAATTACAGCTTTGAGTCTGCTCGATGAGATAATTCTGACAAGCTCCATCAGATTGGACAGGAAGTGTCTGTGAATTGCCCTGGGAACTCACACAGTGAGACATTTTTTGGTGACAGTTGTGAACAAAACTCAGCACCATTGTGGCTGAATTAATCAAAAATTGACACAAGATTAAAAAAAGAATGCCATCTGTCATGCCACTGCATGTCACAGAATTTTAAGCTTGGTGATTAAAGGTTTCTTGCTGAAATGCACCATGGGAATTTGGGAAACTTCTCCCCCCTTTATTTTTGTGAATACGAGCTTGTATTTTTGACTCTTATCAAAGAACCTAGTATATTCTAGAGCAGTTGTAAAACTGTTGACTCACTGTGAGTCACAAAATTGTAGAACAGGACCTTTACCTTCACAACCAGGAGGCCCAAAATAGCTCCTCCCACCTCATGACTCTACATTAAGTAAAAAGTACATTCATTGGGAAAGAAACCAACATCGTCATTCTTAGATCTCAGACTTCTTTAATTAATGAGTTCACTAAAAACACAAAAAAGGTGTTAAAAAAGGATGATTACATTTAAACATACAGCCCCATTACTGTGATGCTGAAATAACAGTCAAACACATTTCCTGTTTCAACAGATGGAACTTGCAATAAACCCAGACATGGTGGGATTTCCACAGATACACAGCTGCAAAGAATTCTGCATTTGGATAGTTAAGACAAAAAAGTGGGCGTTAGCACAAATGGTCCATGCTACAGAGGGGGCACAGTGCCCAGTGGCCTCACAGCAGGTTGCCCGCTCTCAGCCTTAATTCCACCCTGTCCACCCACTCCTCCATGCCCACAATCCATCCTTGATAATTCTGATGTGGTCAGAAGACGTTGCATATGTAAAAATAAACAGGTTGCTTGTGTCACTTGGATGTCACGACTCTCAACTGCTTCTGCTCTACTCAAAAATCAATAAGATAGAGAAGCATCATGAAGTCAGATGGCCTCTATTCCATCCGTGTAGATTAAGGTTGATTTTTGCCTTAAAAGGTTGGTTCACTCAAACTACAAAGAAACGATTCTTACTTCAAATATTGTGTTTTTATTTGTCCAGGCGTGGGGATATTTCTGCCTCCATCCTAGTATAAATGGAGGTGAATGGACTTTACACCATCACATTATGACCACTCAAAGATGAAGCCAAATAACATTAGCCCCCTTTACACAGACAATTCAAGGTTTGAGGAACATGACAAAGCCTTAAAAATCATAAGGCTTACAAGATTTAAAGGATCTCCTGCAAAGGTATTGGTGTCCAATACCACAGGGACCTTCAGAGGTCAAGTCTGTGTCTCTGTGGGTTGAACTTATTTTGGAGACATGAGAATAACCACCAGAATATTTGTCAAGTTAACTTAAACTTATTTACACAATACACTGAAAAAAATTCATTGGAACTACTTTTGCCAAAAAATTGCATAGTGTCAGGGAAACTGCACAGACTGCACAGTGAAGTCAAACAACCAAATGAAGTAACAAACATTTAAACACTCAAGTCCCGTGAGTGTGGCAGGATTTTAAAATGGAATCAAAGTGCAATGTCACATTACCAAACTACCAAGCCCATTTGGCTGAAATAAGTGTGTTATTTGTCCAAAATGTCTAATCACACTAGAATCTACCTTAATTAGTATGAATCATGCATTTAGCCATAATCAAGCATTTTGTGTCAGTCAAATCTGATTAAACTTCATTTGCAATGTCAAAGTAATGACAAAGCAGCAAATAACATCAGAATAACTGGTTTCCAATCAGGCCACGTAGCAAGTTCACAAACTTAGAAGTCAGCTAATCTTTGTCAGCTGACTGGGTTGACCAAGAAGGTATTTAACCAACAGAACAGTTACACCAATGCAAAAAACAAACCGGAACAGAACTTCCTTCAGCAGTACCGTTTCAATCAGGAACCTGCTCCTTCTTGAACAATGGCAGTTCACAGTAGAGCTAGAGCATAACTTAGCTCAATTATCAGCTCAGGATTCTCTCTAAATCTTTTTTATTGTGGTTTGCCAGGAGGTTCACCAAGTTTGGTCTTGGGCAGCCTTAAAGTATTCCTCATTTGTTCTTTAGTGCAGACTTTGAAGTTCTCTTTCTGGGGGCTTGGAGACAGGCAGAGGTGGACAGCTCATGTCTATAAATTGTTGAGCAGATAGATATGAGGCATACCAGGCCACAACAGCCATGGGGTCAGGGCTTTTCCCAGACACACAAGTCCATTAACATGAAAGGCTCAATGGATGGCTCCACCGACGGCTTCATGTACTGGGGTAAACCACAGCCAAGTAGTTGTTGTGGCCCCTCCTCCATCTATTCCTGTCCCCGTTGGAGAGTTTTGAGCTGGACAAAAAGGCAAATAGACAGTGAGGCAAGTGGAAACTGCAAGATATTACCTAGGTTACATCATTGCACAGGTATGACACAGCACAAAGCATTTACTTGTAAAATGTGACTCCATCCATCCATTAATCTATACAGCTCTCACTTTGAAATTTGACTGGGGCTGACCTTATCCTCCATCCCCATCCACTATTATTTCCACAGGGAGTTTAAAATATGTTAGTGTACCATACCTAACTGTGGTCATTACAGCCATGACATGCCATTAGTGTTACCTGTTCACAGATACAGACATGTCAGTTGACATTTCACTGTGACTAAGGGTGGAAGCTAATATTTGTATGCTGAGGACACTAAAGGACACAGACATTATAGGAACACATTGCAGGTAGGACATAATGTAATATGTATAATAGTATTAAGTATTGTATGTATTGTAAGTATTAATGGTATTAAGGAAATATGGTGGGGTTGTGTGTGATCATAAAATCACAAAGTAAATAAGGGTATTAGTCTAATTACAGTGAGGGTGATGAGTGTGACATGGCACAGTGTGTCCACTACCATCAGCCAAATTGTGCAGAACCTGCCTCGACAATCACTAGGTTTTTAAATTTCTTTCAGTATGAAAGTACTCCAAATATAGTTGTATGTACATTAATGGTAGAGTATGCTATTACACTAGACATTACAGTAATCTTTTTATTAGGGTCAGCAATTATCTCCTCGTGGTCTCAAGGCCTCCTCCCCAATGCATAATACTAAATTCTATTACAGGTCACTATGTTTTCCTTGTTAGCTTAGCTACAAACCTATGGGCCTCTCTTCTGTCACTTGACAACTAACTGTGTGTTTTGGATGCTGTGTTTATGTGAATGTTGTGTATTTGATGACGTGTTATATTAAATGGTTTGTGCTTCAGAGTATCATGCAAAGAATATCCACTTTCATACCATGTAAAATACACTGGATACCTCCATTGTGTCATTGCCTCGGCAATGTGAATTTATGAATTTTGGGGTCGGGTCTTCTGAAGGAGCACTGACGGAGAGGTATATCTGTTTTGCTGTTGAGTTCAAATATCAACAATCCTTCCTTAAATTCATACTCCACCTCTAATGGGGACCATGCAAACAGGAACTGCTAATAGTTAATCCAGCAAAAAAATTTGAGCTTAATGAGAATACCAGTACAGCATACTCTGTGAACTCATATTGGTTTACATAACCAATATGTTGATGTTGGCAAGAACATTTTTGATTTACTTCATTTTCACACAAAAGTCAAATTTCACTTAGGGCTGAAAAGTAAAAAGTACAGTGAACAAACAGCTCTCTTCACATGGAATAAATAAACTAAAAAGAGATCAATTTGAAGTACAAGGACTCCATCCATCAAACGTGTTTTTAGAATACTAAAATATCAGCAAATTAGAAACCAAAGTAATACCATAACTGCACTGCAACCACTGCCACCCCTTCTTAATTCACATCATCATCAGTCATCATTTACCCCAATTTTGATAAATGTAACACAGGACTGATGATTTGGACTGTTTTCTGTCACAGCACATCTGATTTCACTCTATACATGGTGTGATATGTTCCAGCTGACATTTCCTGCATGTGTGTGTGTGGCTGTTTTATGTTTAATGCCTGGTTTATGTGTCATGCGGATTTGAGCTGATGCTCATGGACATGTTGTGTAGGTGTGGGCCTCCTGCTGGAGGCTTTAAGTGAAGTGGAGTGCAGTCCTCTGCATCTTCTCAACTGTTTATACAGCACACTCCTCATTTAGCCCTTAGTCATCACACGCATTTGCACATAAACACACTTACATGTTCAAATGCATCAAAGTATTAACCCATGGGAGTACTCATATTTATGCATATATTAATGTATGCATGGGATTACATACATGAAAGCATGTAAAGACCTACCCACATAAACATACAGTACATGTCACCACAATTACTACTATATACCAAAGCAAGGTTGGAGACACACCAAACACAGGAAATAAAACAGATTGGAAGTGAACAATTCCATCTGACTTAAAAAGATGTCTGTGGTTGCAAAAAACTTAAATTGTCACTGAGGTGCACTGAAAGCAATCTGCTGGCACTGTGTGGGTGCCATCGACTCCTCTGACTCATGGTGGAGGAGCACTGATATTCAAGAAGATAAGTGTGTTTAATAGATCAATAGTCTGTTTTAGAACTTTTGATTTTCACAATGCCATTGGTCCCCATCTGCAATACGATGTTTTTTTTTTTTTTTTTTACAGTTGGGTGTTCAGCAAGAATTTTTAGTATTCTCTCTGTCATGTCAAAGACCAAATCATTTGGAGTTGCAGTTTTCTTTGGTATTTTTGCTTCTTATGCCTTTTACATTCTTAATAGAAAAGTAATCCACAATCTGAGTTCAGAGTTGGGGAGGTTCGCTGCTAATCCTCCCTTGTGCCACTAAATACTAAATGTTATAAGACAAAATACAAGGACATCAAATAAAGAAGTGCACAACAGTGTGTAGTAAGCCTTGCGGCTTAAACATGATGCGGCTAATTTATAGATTTTTACAGGCTGACGAACTTCATGCCAGCAAAACATTTAGCCTCGTCACATCAGACCAATGAAATTACCGAACAGGTCACAGTGGACCAATGAAACTGTTCGAATTAGATCAAACGCACTCACATTAAATTCTTCAGAACAGTCATTTTGCGCTTAATGCACACACCCTCATCATGGAAAACACACTAAGAAATGCATATGACGCAGCTTTTAAGTTAAAGGAAATAGAGCTGCTGCATGTAAGCTTGGCATCAATGAATCGATGGTGAGACGTTGGAGACAGCAGCGTGAATGTTTAAATATCTCATGTTATAGACTGCGGCCTATATATGTACTTTTTTTTCCTTTTTAAATTTAGTGGGTGCGGCTTATATTCAGGTGTGCTCAATAGTCCGGAAATTATGGTAAGTGCTACTTACCATGTTAGAGTTGTTAGAGATATTAGGAGAGGAGGTGCTTTCAGAAGAGAAAAGTCAAAAGAGGATGCCCTGATAGTGTTTGGGAGCTTGTTCCATCAATGGGGAAACCATGACGAAGAACAATCTAAACTGCAGTTGCCTTGTGTGCATGAATTGCAATGCCAGACAATGATCCTTGGAGGAACATAGTGGCTGAGAAGGAGCATAAGGTTGTATGAATGAGTTCAAGTAGATGGGTGCAGACCCAGAAGTCACTCTGCAGGCAGTATTGGTGACTTGAATTGAATCAGGCAACCATTAGCTATGGCAATTAGCAAGGGATTGATATGTGACCAGATGTGTTGCTGCATTCTGGATCATTTGTAAGGGTATCACTGTGCATGAATGGAGGCTGGGCAGGTTTTACTGTAGTCAGGCGAGATATAACCATGGCCCGTACCAAGAGTTGGGTGGCGTACTGAATCAGGTAATAAAAATTGTTAGTTACGTAAAGAAGTGCTGTGTCTGTACTTGTGTGTGGAATGAGAGCTTGATTGGACTGGTTGATGCCTAAAAATCAAGTTAACTGATTGAATACCACATCAATTAAAACACACACAAACAAACGAACACACACACACACACACACACTCACCCTTAGCTCATAGCCCTAGTCCAGCATTGTGTCACCACTCTAAGTAAGGCCACTGTGTGTCTGTGGATTATCCCCTCTCCAGTCTGTCTTCAATGCAGGCTGGGTGACTGATCACAGCTGTATGAGATTCCCAGCGAGATGAAATGGGATAGAGCATTGTATTGATTGCTCTTCATCCATTCCTTTGATTATCCATTTGTTCATTCATGCATGGACTTCACGTCACATCTTATAAACACTTGCCACCATTTTCAAAATTGCACTGACCAGTCAAGCCAGATTCATTAGAGTACCTTCAATGCACTCTCTGAAATTACATTTAATTTTGTCAGTATATTCTACTGCCTTTTGCCTCTGAGTCTTATATTGGATCTTTTATCAGTCAATCTTTTAACAATTTTTGGATACTTGTAAGAGCTGCTGACATTTATTATCTGATTGCAATTAAAATAAAACGCTGATTCATTTTCACATTAATTAGTTTGTGGTGTATGTTTTATTTAAGATGATTTTAACAATATTGACCCTTATTGCATGGCTGAGACTGTAGAACACTGGAGGAAATGTGTAGCTGTTGAGAAAGATGACAAGTGAACTGAAGTCGTCAGTTGGATTAAAATGGATGACATCTTAATTATGTGGTATGCACATATAGCCTGCTGATCCCTGTGTCTTCTCTCAAACATTCCTAGATAGGAGGTGAAGTGACAAACACACAAATCTGCTCTGACAGTCACTATTCATATAGCCCTCCAGTCAGGCACAATCAAACCAACCAGCACATCAGCTGGCAGGTAGGGGAACACTGATGGTATTGTGTGGGAGGTAAAAATGCAGAGGTTACATATTGAGTTGGGTTAAAAAAAAAAATAAAATAAAAAAACAGGTTAGAAATGATGCATAACAAAGATGAGTAAAATCAAACTTTACAGTATGTTTATGGTAGCTGGGCATGCTCACAATATCACTCCCTTGAATCTGTTGTTAATTTCTATATGGTATATTTGGACAAGTCTCGACATGTACTGCAGTGTGAACAGTGGGTCAGCTGCCGTGATCAGAGCAGAATCACACCAGTGACATGAACTGAGAGCTCATCAGAACAAAAGAAAAGAGACTGAAAGTATGGATAAGATGTTTTGAGGGAAACACTGGATACTGTAATACTGGATGGAGGAGGATTTGAACACATTCATATCCTATCTGAAAAAGGGCAATAGGAATATGGTATTTCCAGTTGAAAAGAGTTGGATGGATGGATGGATGGATGGATGGATGGATGAATGGATGGATGGACGGATGGATGGAACCCCTGGATAACTAAATGGAGAGATGTCACTTAGACACAGAAAATGGGTTTGATGGCATTTTTGTAAACAGACATAAATGGTGTCTCAGTGTCAGGGTCAGATAATGCGTTTCAGGGTCCAGGCACACATCAGGGACCCTGACAGCGCTTTCATTATCACTCCTCATGAAAAAATGGGCATGCTTGTGACATTTTTGTTTGTCTCACAGTGACAAACAAAAATGTCAGAGAATAGGGTACATTCATATGTACACGTAAGAGACAGAGGGTAACTGTCCTCAAAAAATCTTTGCTTCAATAATGTTGTAGAAATAAACTAATGTATGTATGTATGTATGTATTCAAGTACTGTACTTGAGTGCAAATCATTTTGGCTGCTGTCATGCTGACTGGGTGGGATAAAGGCTCAGATTGGTCTTTTGGTGTCAGTCAGCAGCCAAGTGTGAAGAGGCCTGGCACTGGGTGTCACTGCCTGTAAGTCTGAGGCCCAGGTCTCTGCTGCTAACAGCTAGAGAACACCACACCTGTCTTTAGACAATCATGTCAGGCAGCTGACTTGATCTACATTCTTTGACCTAAGGAACATTGCTAAGTTGAGATCTATTATTTCAAATTGTTCATGCTTTTATGTTCTCATCTGGATTATTGCAACTTCCTTTTTAACTGTCTTAACAGATCATCTTTAAATCAGTTGCAGTCTGTCCAAAACGCAACTGTACGTCTTTTAACAAAATCCAGGAATAGATCTTACATCTTCTCCACTTTTAAAATCTCTTCATTTTCTCCCTGTCAGTTTTAGAGTCTATTTTAATGTTCTTGTTTTAACTTTTAAAGCTTTGAATGGTGAGGCACCCCAGCACATCTCAGAGCTTTTACTGACCTACTCAGCCAACCGGTCCCTCAGGTCTTCAGAGCAGAGATTGCTGGTGGTGCCTCAAACTTGTTTTAAAACACGTGGAGATCCAGCCTTTGAGGTCAATTAAAGACACTCCTTTTCAGACAGGCATCTGGGTAAATTTCTGTGTGTCTCTTTTTATGTGTCTGATCTTGGGTTGCTCATGTATCTGTTTTATTGTTTTTGCTTTTATTGATCATTTTTTGTTAGGCACTTTGTGACTGTGTGAAATGTGTTTTAGAAATAAACTTTATTTACTTACTTACACCTGGCAGCAGTTAACTTGCAGCTTCAGTTCAAAAATACATTGCTCACCTTGTCCTTGAGTCATGTCTGAAGACTGACAAGTAGTTTATATTTCCAGTATGCTGCAGGCTTCAGTTGACTGCACTATCCTTAGTAATGACTTCCAACAAACTAAAGCAAACTGAACTTTGAGACAATCACGGTGACAATGACCTTTTCTAGATGAGAGGGGAAAAGCACTTTTTCACACACACACACACACACACACACACACCCTTACCTGAGGTCGACATTTCAAAGGTTAACTGTCATTCTGACCTTATAAGGTAATCTATACTCTGATTGGCCAAGTAATTATCTGTCCGCCTAACAAGCTGTAGCATCAAATATAGCACCATCATATCATCATAATGCAAAGGTAAAGCTGTTGTAGCTCCAGCTGTGTAGCTGAACTAGTTAATACCTGACGATGTGGTGTTTTTAGTAATCAACTGATTCTGGCAAATCAGTTTTGCTTTTATAAATGCTTGTGTAACTGGACCCTTCGCCTGTCTGTTGACCAAATGAAGACTTTTTGTCCACCCTTTTAGCTCCTGGATATAGTTCTGGACAAAATGAATGAACTAATCTTTTCTACTGATACCTACTGGTATGTGAGTTTGATGTGAATAGAGTTTACACTGGTATGTACTGTTTCCAGGAAATGCTCTCCAAATTCTGACATGATAAAAGGTCTCTTACCAAATGATCTGCCAGCCATATAATGGCTTATAAATCCATAGTGTTACAAACTTACTTAAGTACTGTATGACAAAGTTTAGCTTAGTTGTTGCTTGTTAGCCTGCTAAAATTCCCGATTCCTTCTGCCTTTAGAATTCAGTTAAGCTGAACTGCTTACTGCTTAAATACAATTCATACAGGGCTCATTTTCTCAAAACACTTAACACAATTCACAAAACCCCACATCCACACTGACGAACACTTCATGTATCCTGCAAATTGAAGCACTGCATTCAGAACTACATAGAACCTTATCAAACTTTTGTACCAAATGACGCACACTTCATTCATATTACCACATTTTTGTCCAATCAATTACACACTGTCATGCTCAATCATAAGCATGTATGCAGAGAATTCTGCATGGTCCACTGGGATCAAATGTCAATGTCAATCAATGTTGTGCAGTCTGTCCAAAAATGTGAGAAAGTGGTCTGTGTTGTATCGGCTCTGTGACCAGTGATGTTTCCTCCCCATCCTCTGGTCTGAAGCCAGCCTCATTAACACAAATAAACGTGTGTGGGATTACATTAGCGTCCATTTCCAGTTCTCTCTGAAAACAAACTAAATAATCAGTTAATATGGTGTAGTCCAGTACACTGGAAAAAATTGTATCTTAAATCTTAGTCTCATTATTAGTTTTATTGTACTATTTGCCAAAATCAAGTTGATTATTGCTGCTTCCTGTGCCTAGGTGTCTCACAATAACTGATATATACAGTATGATTAGTGGAATCCTGAATTCAGCAGGGTGAATGGAATTTTTATTACGTACCTCTGCTCAATCCTAAATGTCCAGAGAGAAGCAACGGTAAATCAACTCAGTCTCTCATTGTCAACCCATGGTTGATAATATGGTCCACTAACATTGCCCAGATCTCATCAGAAAGCTGTGTCACGCTCAATCATTCTTTGTCTTCGTCCTCCATCTCTACCCCCACCTGTCCCTCTTCCTCCACCTGTCACTCTCTCCCTCCCTCGACCTCGTCCCTCTCGCTGTTGCCTCCATTGTTGTGTACCTATGTTCTTTACATAGTGCTTGCATCCTGATTAATGAGTCAACAATTAAGTAATTAGGTGCTTGATCAGGTGGCATGTGTGTTGGCCAATTGGTCCATGGGTGTGGCATTTTGTATCTGTACATAATGCTAACTTATTTCTGCCACCACACCTGTACTTGTGTTTCTTGTAAATCTTTTTATGCACACACTTGCAGTATAGTGCTAATTTAGTTCACCAAGTATTGAATATATATTCCTGTCAACATACTCTTCCTCCTCTCTTGATCTGTATATATACAGAATATTTTTAAAGAATGCCTCCTCTGACATGCACATGCACACACACACACACACACACACACACATCCTCTTTAAGCTAATTGAATATGCATGCAGAAGACAGAGTCTCCTCCTCTCCTCTCATTCTCAGAGACCTACAATTACCAAGTCCTTCTGTTCCAAATGACATCTACTTGACAGCTCTCAGTATATTCCTACTTCAATGCTGTATATAATTCCAGCTTGAATGAAAAAGTAGTCAAATCATGCACTGCATTATGAATGGAGCCTGTGAGCTCTAAAATAACATTAACAACACAGAAACATTCTCAAATTTTGGTTGCATATAATGCAGTTGCGTTTTACGTTTAATTGATATGGTGAGAAAGTTAGGTAAAAGAAAGTTAGTTAGGGAAAGTTAGTTTTTATCAACTGATAAAAACTATTTTGTGAGAATTATGTACATTTTGTATCTGCTACAAGCTGTATGTGAAGCAGCATTAATTACACATATACATTTTCTATGGTCAGCTATGTGAAAGTCTTAGCCAACTTTTAAATTTCATGGATACAGCTTTGAACTCATTATGGCAGTTGAGGGAAACAATATGTGAAATGGACATGGTTTGAGTAGTGTTTGTTCTACCCTGACGCAGCATGATGTAGCGAGAGGAGAGAGTGGCCAATCACATCAATTGAAGAAACAAAAATCACCTTTGTAAACCACTAAACATTACCCCAGAGATAACAGAGCCAATCCTACCTGACAATGAGAGGTGAGGTACAGCATGGACAGGTCAACAATCTATCTCAGAGCTGACATAAAGAGACAAATAGCCATTCATTTTCAGTTTAGGTTCGCCAGTTCACCTATCCTGCATGTCTTTGTGGGAGCAAGCCAGAGTACCTGGAGGGAACTCATGCAGGTACAGGGAGAACATGTAAACTCCACACAGAAAAGATCCAAATGAACCAGGATTCAAACTCAGTACCTTCTTGCTGTGAGGTGACAGTGCTAATCACTGCACCACTGTGCCACCCAGCTCCCTAAACAACATATCTGATAATAAAATACTCACCCTGACCTAAAAAAACATTACATGGACTTGCATCTTCTACATTTTGCTTGTAATGCTTCTCTCTCTCCATTCCTAGAATTCTCAAATAGTTGGCTTTAGAGGGCAGTTTCTTCTCTGGAAACATTCAAAACCAGACACCCTCAATCATGACTGGTGGTCATAATGGACAAATAGCTGAAAATAACACCCAGGTTGACAAATATCAGATTTTTTCTTTACTAATGGCTCTGGTTTAAGTGCCCAGTTAGTTGGGTCAAGTCAAGTCAAAGTTATCTCAAGGCATTTTTATATAAAGCAGGAGTAGACCATACTCTTTTATATTATTACAGCATTGTGTGTGTGGGTGGTCCACATATTACTCATTCTGTGGGGACCTAAATCTGTTTGCTCAGCCACATTAAGGGGACTTGTCTTCCTTATGGAGACAAAAACCAAGTTCCCATGATATAAATCAATGAATTTTAAGTTGAAGAGTTGTGTGTGTTGTCAGTGTTCTAAGGTTTGGGTTAGGTTAAGGATGGGCTAAGGGTTTGGGTTAGGGAAGTAGCGGTTATGGTTAGGGTTAGAGTAAGTCTCCAGGGAATGTCTATGAAATGTCCCCTAAAGTTATGGAGACACAACTCTATGTGTGTGTTCATGTGTGTTTGTGTGTGTGTGGCCTCATTTGAGTTGTGGGCTAATGTATTGTGTGAATTGTCTCCTTTGAAGTTTCTCCTCTCCAAAATAATGAGCCCCTTCAATTGCTGAACACACTCCACCCCTCCCAGCCCCCTTCTCTTTCACACACACACACACACACACACACCTATCTCTCACACACACAAACACCTTCTTCTCAGTTAAAATCATTTTTCCCCTGTATTCGTGGATCTGCTTCTTTCTCTCATCTCTCATTCTTCTTCTGCCACCTGCTCCTTTGTCATCCCCACACCTCCACTTTTCAAAGGCTTCAAAGGCTTCAACCTCAGAACATCCAATTTACTGTTAGCGCTGTTCCTGCAACAAAATTAAATGACGGCCAATAGTAGTACTGCAGTGTTTCAAGACTTTAAATTAACTCTTTTAGCCAGCTGAATCCACATTTGCTCCCAATGCAGGTGAAGAGCCAAACACATCATGACATGCCATATTCAGAGGCAATTCAAATATTCATATTTGACCAGAGGTGAGAGAAGAACGTCTCATTGAAAATATGAGTTGGTAGAATGTCCTGCGAATACGTGGTTGATGCCTTTTCACAATAGTGTCGGTTAGATGACTGCGTTAGGTCTAAACAATACAGAGGCACAAATGTGTTATGGCAAAAGTCAGGGAAAGTCAGATAAATAAGCCTTTTCCAGCCTTTTCAAAATTTTAATTTGATTGTTGTAGATCAGTGTATTGTGGACTCGCTGGGTCATTTTTCTAACATGCCACTTGAAGCTGACTTCTCTTTGGTCTAGTAGGTGACGGACTAAATATTTCACACAGTTGGTTTTTCCTGAAAACAGCTAACAACATTAAGTATTCATCATCACAGAGATTGTACTCCTACTTTAATTCTTGCATTTTACTCTACAGCTATTCATTGAGATGTATATTTTCCTTTTCATTCATTTCAACTGATTGTAATTAGTGTTTAAAAAAAACATCTGAGTGCAGTACACAATCCAGGGAATACATAATGGAGTTTGGTGACCTATAAATTCACCCTTGCTAAGTGTTGCAGAAATTATTATTCCAAAGTGAAGTAGTGCTTTTAAGTGCTGTTTCTGTAATCATTAATATGTTATTTGCTGAGAATTGATTGCTTTTAATGTTTGAATGCTTTTGGGCACCAGTTTAGATAATTCACAGCAAGTTCCTAAAACTACAAGAACAAGTTGAATATGCTGTTACAAAGACATATTCAACATGAATTGCATGTAATTAATAACTTTTAAGAGTGGCAGTGAGATTTAGGCCTTTTGTGCCATGTGACTGATTAATTCTGCACCAGATGTGCACACAAGAGACACACCAGCCTGAAAGCCAGAAAGTATAGTTATCCTCTGAGGAACATTGTTGCATATAAAATGACTCATCCAAGACCAACCAATCCCTGATATCCCTGCTTTTTTTTCAAGTTGCATTATTTTCTGTAAAAAAAAAAAAAAAAAAAAAAAAAAAAAACACACACACATATATATATATATATATATATATATATATATATATATATACGCTCGTATATATATATATCAATGAGAAGCACTTGAGACAAATTTCAAGTCATAGCAAAGGGTCTGAATACTTATGTCAGTTTTTCCTTTTTGATGAATTAGTTAAAGTTTCTAAAGTACTGTTTTCACTTTCTATTGAGTGTTGACAAAACTGGACACTTACCAAAACTGGAAAGTTGAAGGGTGGAAAAACATAGCCTGGTCTGAATCTGGATTTGTGCTTAGGCAGCAGGATGTAGGGTCAGAATTTGGCACCAACAGCAAGAATTCATGGACCTAACCTGCCTTGTGTCAACAGTCCTTGCTGCTGATGGTGGTGTAATGGTGTGGGGAATGTTATCTTGGCATGCCAAGCAATCATGGTTTCATCAATCATGTTACAGTATTGTTGCTGACCATGTTCATCCCTTCATGGCCACAGTTTACCATTTTCTAATGGCTACTTCCAGCAGGATAATGCTCCATGTCACAAAGAAGTTGCATCAAACTGGTTTTGTGAACATGACAATTAGTTCAGTGAACTTCAGTGGCCTCCTCAGTTAGAAAATGTATTTCCGAGGTCTTTGGGACCAGGTACAATAACGTTGGTTTTGTCTGAGTTCAATAGTAAAAAGTTCCTTATCATCCAATTCTTAATGTTAACAAGGAGCAGAATGAAGAAAGGACCATTTCCAATATCTTGTGGAATCCATGCCATGAAGAACTGAGTAAAGGGAGCAAGAACAAAGAGAGGTTGTACCTAGTACCCCTGGTGTATGTATGATTAATAATGTGCTTAGTAAGTGTAAGTGTTATAGTGTGGATAAGTGTATGTATACTGTACACTAGCATAGATCTAACAAGTGAAACAAATCAAAAGTTGGTCAATGTTCAGATGATGATCTTATTCTGGATGACAGCAACTATGCATTGCAGTATTACAGTCAGGGCTGAGATGACCATCATATGGCTCAAGTCCCTGTTCTAGTGCCTGTGGAGGCTCAAGGTCACTTCTGAGAGGCCATGTGATGTCACATCAACAAGTACATTTGAGGCACTTGTGACAGGTTCCATAACACTGCTATAATCACGAGAACACATACTGCCTTGAACAGTCCTGAGGAAGACCATCTTTTCCACTTGAGAGTTATCAAATATGGAACTTGCCAAAAAAAAAAAAAAAAAATCATATTAATCCACCACCTCCCAGCAAGTACCAAATAAAGACAAAATATGAATATGACAAAATATGACAAAAAATGAAGACAAAATAATTTGAAATGTAATCTGACCAGGTCCTCTTCTAAGTAAATGCTTATATATTCCTTTCCATAATTTACCAGCAATTAAGACACACCATACAACTATGTGTACTGACTTAGCTATTGCCCCAATGGTTGTACTGTGTCTAGGTGAAGCCCAGGTCAGTCTTTTTTGGAAATCTTTATTTTTGACATTCTGTTACACTTGAGGCAAACCTACAGTGCTGTACTTCATAATTTCAGCCTGCAGTCCTATAATTCATAATACTGTAAGAACCATATTAAACCATATCTAACCATATTCAACAGTGTTAAATTAAGCTGTATAGGTGGATGGACCCCCTCCTCCTGGCTATAATGTCCAGCCATGCTCTGTTAGATGACTTAAGATTCAAGATTCAGTACTTTACTTCCATACAACTTAGTTGTTAGGAATTTGCCTCAGTAGGATTATGACAGGACAACAGTCATACCAACAAATAAAGACCCCCCCCAAAAAAATATATTACATAAAATATTACATCCATGGATTTCAGATCAACTATAAAATGTCAGGTACTGAAATATAGTAAACGACAGAATAAAATTAATTACAGTAGTGCAAATAAGAATAAGATGCCCAGAGTTTTAAAATACAGGATAATACAAAATACAATAAAATTTTGTAGTGGTTCTACATGTTTTGTAGATGGTATGGCCATACATGTGTTTAAGTGGGAGACCACAATGAGAAATGGAAGTTTGGAACCACTGGGATGCTTTCTAGAGTTGTCCTTCCAGCCAAACTGAGTAATTTAGAAAGGACGTCCTTAGCCAGGGAGTACGTCTGTGTAGGTTCTTGGTCATCCAGGTCATGGTAGTCTTAAGTGCAAGAGTTGAATGCAACTGGACTTATTTTTGGTTTCTTGAATAAGTTTCACCTCTTATCTGAAAGGCTTCCTCTGTTCTAAAGGGTGGTTGGGTATTTAACCTCTTGGAGATGATCTTGAGAGTTGTTAACATGCTGTCATCATGTGAGTCATTAGGATCACATGGCTCGAGGTGTGAGTGGGGGTTAAATTGCCTGGGTAAGAATCTCAAGACTGCATAGACCACCACCTCTGTTCAAAGATAGATGTTCTAGATGGACATAGATAGCCACTTTTACTCCTCTCTCAAACCATCAAACCATGATGGGTAACCTATAACAGGACCAGCTGCAAAGGCAACAGCAGGATTCACCCTGACAGACATACACAGCAGTTAATGTAGTCCGAAACAGATTTGGAAGAAAGGATCTCATGTAAAAGCACACATTCAAAGCTGCTGAATCTCACTCCTGTGAAGAAATCATCTGATGTTAGTGCACTGAGATGGCAAAGGGACAAATGTGAAATTCAAATTAGGAGCTGAGATTCACTGGAAGTCGTTTCAGAGACATATGGATGCATGCTATGCCCAATACTGCTACAGATGATGCTAGGGGACATGGCTCTTGAATATAGCCTTCACAGGGGAGATAGGATGATGGATGGGGGGTGCTTAATGTCCTTAGGTTTCTACAGAAGGAGGTTCAGAGTAGAGGGAGAGCTTTGCCAATCACAGAGAAAGCCAGTCTGCTCTCAAACCAGCAAATCATATTCCTCCAGTGACATGAAACTAAAAAAAAAAAAAAAACTAAAGAATATAAGCACAGCATCTGCAGCTGCATGACACACAGCTAGCCAGAGGGAAAAAAATTGTCTGTTCTGTGAAAGTGCTGAAAACAGATCTGAGAAATGCCCAGACAAGATCAAAGACTTAAATGTCATTGTAGTTATATTATGAAACTTGTTGCTTACAAAGAGAAAAGCAGTAATAAAAAAATATAAAAGGAAATATAAAATTCACCAACACGAGTACAAGATAGTGCAGCATAAACAGCTATTTCACAGTAAAAAAAAAAAGAAAAAAGTGCAGTGTAACAGGTATGTCACACAAAGGCAAGCAGTAGCATTGCACAAATTATAATATTTGTATTTACAGTCCTGGGTATGTAAGTGATTGGTGCATTAGCAGCAAGCAGGTAAGACTGGCTGGTTTGTTTACTGTTGTCAGCAGCGATGGGTGTGTGTGTGTAGTTGTATGTTGGGGAGTGTAATGGAGGGAGTGTAAGAAGTTGCTCCTCAGTTTATTTGTGCATGCCCTGATGGTCCTGTATCTTTTGCCTGATGGGAGGAGGACAGTTTGCCCTCAGTTTAGCCCTCTGATGTAGGCGGCTAGCATATACTGTGTCCAGATTTCTCCCACCATTTTCTGTGCAGTCTTGACTATCTGGGCCAAGTCTCTCTAGCTCTCTGCACTGCAGCTGATGTACCACACTGTGATGCAATAGCAAAGAATGCTCTCTATTGTGCCCCTGTAAAAGTTCACTAAGCGCTGAGAAGGGTGTTTGTACATTTCAGAAAACACTACAACATTCCAGAAAACATGACATTTCACAAAACAGAAAGGGAGGGCCAACAGCTCTTCTGTGTGATTGAACAGAACCCCTGTCAATTAAGAGTTTATCCAGTGATGTGTTCACAGTCGGTGGGTGATAGAATTGAGCATAAGGATCCCCGGAATGATCATAGAGAAAATGTGTATATAGGCTATATAGTCAGGGCATGTTTTACGTTCCTACGTTTTGATTAATTCATGCTCACGAGATAAGTTTATATACAGAGAGCTATTACAACAGACTGGCTTTCTCCCCGAAACATGAAGTGTGCAGCACCCAGGGAACTTATAATATCAATGTTGCCAAACTGCTGTAGCTGGAACGCAGAGAGAGAGAGAGACGCACAAGAAATACTGGCTTTCATATTATGTTCTGTTAACTCACAGACATAATATAAATACCTATAAATAATCTGCGTGCAAGCTGTAGCATGATGTCACAACCACAACAAGCTGTCAGGCTTTCCCTCATCTTAAAATGAGGGGACTGCACCGACTGCATCTCAAGCCTGGCCAACCAGAGAGCTGGTGAAGGAGAGACTGGTTATATTTATTTAACATATTTTAGAGGCCAAATGCCTTACATTATTTTCACAAAGGACTTCATTATCTATAGTGCCTCGGGGCGAAAAGTAAAGAGGCCGATGAGATGCTAGCTAGTTCCTGTGGTTAGCAACCAACTAATGCGTTTTCCTTTTTTCATTCTTTAACGACAGATGTCTGATTTTAAATGAGTCTCATCTTCTTATCATCATCAGTTTTGAAAGTAGCTGTTCAGCAGATTAAAGGAGTTCAGCTTTTACAGAGAGACAGGATTATTATACTCTGGATATGGTGAAATGCACCTTTATAACAGGGATACTTTTTGAAGTCGATTAATCAAGCCAATTTTAGTTGATTAATCGATTAGTCGTGATGTCATCGTTAAGATATGCTCTCCACCCAAACTAAAATAATAATATGTTGTCATGTGTTTTGCAGTGTAGTGTACAGATGCAGACAACTTTACCTCCCAAGCCCCACTCATCAACAACGCACCTCAGATTAGCGGTGATGTTCTCTGCAGTGTGTCTCTCATCTATGCTGTGAGTCTGGAGCACAGAACTGGAAATGTTCCCGTCACCGGCCATGTAACAGCAGTGACAGTGACATAAAACTCCAATATGAGAGCTGTCCATGCAGCAGTTGTTATTGCTACTTTGTTGGCTCCCATCAAGTTCATTTTTTAGAGCTGTAGCTGCTTCATTTTACTTTTTCTAAATCTGGCCAGTAATGGTCTTCCGTGAAGGCACGGTGTATTCGGGTTCCATGAGCCTTTAACAGCTCCACTCCTCCGACAATGCTAAGAGGAAACATATTGTCTGAGGTCATTTAAGTCACCAAAGCAGTTATTTGTTCCTGTCATTTGCTGTCACATGAGCGTTTAGGTACAACAAATCCACAGAGTTGGCTGGATGGCAGATATTTTCAGCAAACTACTTTCTTAATGTTTCGAGTCACTTTACTGTCACTTTTTATAATGTTATAACTATAATCTCAGTAAACAGAGAAACAAGCTGAGCAAACAGCCACAACTATGCTTACCGTTTCATTTAATCAACTAATCAATTATTTGTGCAAATCCTTATTCATGGGTGACCCCCACCCTTTATAAAGGTATATGTGACCTGACGGATGGCTGTCTGTGATGATAATGCCTTCAGTAACTGGCTGCCCACTGCTCTTGAGTGAGCCTCAGTCTGCTGTTGAAAAGGATCACGGTCACTCTGCCACAGTCAGCTGGAGTAATGCCAGTGACAACAGCAGAGACTACTTGGGAGGGTAATTACATACCTGTTATTCCAACAGAGCTAAAGCCATGTGGATGAACAAGCCGAGGGCAGGATGATATGGGTAAAAAAGTAAACTTGAACAACTCCTGGAATATTGTTTTAAAACACGCTGAGGACTTAATAGGGCTATATAAACTTATTGATGATGATGAAGAAATTCTTTATATTAGTTTAGTGCGTTTTACATATTTGTATCAGAGTATGTATATTTGTGTGGCCCAGAATAACTAACTATCTTGACTGTGCAGGAAGTGTGGCTACAGTACTGTTACCACTATTAGTATTTACCTAAATATAAATAAATAATATATATATATATATAACATATAACAATATATATAACTAAATAATTTAAATATTCAAGGATACATTAATTAATTTGTTCATTTCAGACGTTGCTGCACCAGCTCATACTCCCCTTGCATCATGGTCCTCATACAATGCATCCAGAAAGTATTTACAGCGCTTCACTTTTTCCAATTCTTTTTATGTTACAGCCATATTCCAAAATGTATTAAATTCATTTTTTACCTCAAAATTCTACACACAGTACTCGTGAGCATGAATGACAAAGTGAAAAAAGTTTGCTTGAAACTTTTGCATATTTATTAAAAATAAAACATGTACATAAGTATTCACAGCCTTTGCTCAATACTGAAGCACCTTTGGCAGCAATTACAGCCTCAAGTCTTTTTGAGTATGATGTGTGTGGAAAGTTTCTCCCATTCTTCTTTGCAGAACCTCTCAGGCTGTGAGTGTCCATTTTCAGATCTCTCCAGAGATGTTCAATTTGGTTAAAGTCTAGGCTCTGGCTGGGCCACTCAAGAACATTCACAGAGTTGTCCCGAAGCCATTCCTTTGTTATCTTGGCTGTGTGATAGGGTCGTTGTCCTGTTGGAAGATGAACCTTCACCCCAGTCCGAGGTCCAGAGTGCTTTGGAGCAGGTTATCATCAAGGATGTCTCTGTACATTGCCGCATTCATCTTTCCCTCGACTCTTACTAGTCTCCCAGTTCCTGCTGCTGAGAAACATCCCCACAGCATGATGCTGCCACCACCATGCTTCACTGTAGGGATGGTTGGCCAGGTGATGAGCGATGCCTGGTTTCCTCCAGAAATGATGCTTGATATTCAGACTGAAGAGTTCAATCTTTGTTTCATCAGACCAGAGAATTTTATTTCTCATGGTCTGAGAGTCCTTCAGGTGCCTTTTGGCAAAGTGCAGGCAGGCTGTCATGTGCCTTTTACTGAGGAATGGCTTCCGTCTGGCCACTCTACCATACAGGCCTGATTGGTGGAGTGCTGCAGAAATAGTTGTCCTTCTGGAAGGTTCTCCTCTCTCCACAGAGCAATGCTGGAGCTCTGCTAGAGTGACCATTGGGTTCTTGGTCACTTTCCTCACTAAGGCCCTTCTACCCCGATCAGATTGTCCGGATGGTTCCAAACTTATTCCATTTATGGATGATGGAGGCTGCTGTGCTCACTGGGACCTACAATGCTGCAGAAATTTTTCTGTACCCTTCCCCAGATCTGTGCCTCGATACAATCCTGTCTTGGAGGTCTACAGACAATTCCTTGGACCTCATGGCTTGGTTTGTGCTCTGACATGCACTGTCAACTATGTGACCTTATATAGACATGCTTTTCTAAATCATGTCCAATCAACTGAATTTACCACAGGTAGACTCCAATCAAGTTGTAGAAAGATCTGAAGGATGATCAGTGGAAACTGGATGCAACTGAGCTCATTTTGAGTATATTGGCAAAGGCTGTGAATACTTATGTACATGTTTTATTATTGTTTTTAATTTTAAAAAATTGAATAAGGCTGTAAGATAACAAAATGTGGAAAAAGTGAAGAGCTGTGAATACTTTCCAGATGCACAGTACATAAAAGATTCACTGAAGTTTTCTTGCTAAAATGACTTATGCATGCAATGTATATATGCTTTTGCTTTTTATTAAAGAATTAGTTACACGTTGTTACATTTTTCACAGCTTAACATTACCATACGATATTAATTTAGTAAAATAAAATGACATGTGTTAACAACATGGTTAAATGTACTTTGTGCCTTGAGATAACTACACTGATAGCACAAAGCCATCATTCATGTCATTACCACGCTTTTGTGCCCCTGTTGGTTAAAAGTTGCATTTGAACTTTATTTTGTTCTCTGAATATAGTCCAAGCTTTGTGCCACAGCAGATCAACAGGCAAATTACTATACTGTACAAAATGTTATAGGGAACTATCTGGAAAACTTTCACTGTTTCACACCATTGAGAGATTAAAACAGAGACAAGGAAAGGTGATGTGTAATGCTACAGAAGAAAAAAAAACAATACAATTATTCATGCTGCACTTGGGGATGGGTGTTGTAGCAACACCCCAACTTCCCACAGCTATGGCCTGTCAATCAAAAGTGGTCGGTGGAAACTTTCCTCTATACTCACTATGACTTTTCACACACTGCACTTGATGCTCCAATTTTTACTCTGCCTATTTTATTACTTTTTACTTAAAAATTAAATTTGGGCAGTACACACAGTAATCAAGCATCTCTCCTCCCTTAGCAATGGGCCCACTGGCAGCTTCACAGCATAGAAACAGAGAAGAAAGTGTTACATGATCAATATACAAATATGATGACCAAATGATGTTTTACGGCTGACGCAGTGAAGCATCTTTTGTGACTGATTTATCAGTGACAGCCATTTCTTTGAGTTTGCAGAGACTCCTTGCTAGAAAAATGCCAGTACTGGTTGTTCATTTAAATGTAAATGGTCCTACATTTAGTACATTCAATAGTAAGTGGCATGATATTACTGCCAGTTTATTTTAACCACTAAGGTGTACAGGTATGGCACAAAGGACATGTTCATGACTAATTAAGCCATCTATCCACCCACCCATTATCTATACTGCTTATGCATTAAGGGTTGCATGGGGGCTGAAGCCTATCTCAGCTGACATTTCAATTCAATTCAATTCAATTTTATTTATATAGTGCTGAATCACAACAAAAGTCATCTGAAGGCACTTTTCATATAGAGCAAGTCTAGACCATACTCTTTAAAATAGGTATTTATAGAGAGAGGCCCAACAGTTCCCACCATAAGCAAGCACTAGGCGACAGTGGCAAGGAAAAACTTCCTTTTAAGAGGCAGAAACCTCGAGCAGAACCGGACTCAGGGTGGGCGGCCATCTGCCTCAACCGGTTGGGTTGAGAAAGAGAGAGAGAGAGAGGGGGTAAGGCGGGAAAAATGTAAGGTGTTATCAATAATACAGTAGTAGTAATGATAGTAGTGATAATCAAGGTATTAACTGCTAACATAGCAATAAAACTAATAGCAGTGCAGGTAATTTATAACAGCAGGTGTTGAGTGGAGTTATAGGAGCAGCAGGAAGCTTGTCATCGCAGATCAGACTCTACAGCTCCAGAGGCAGCTGTACCTGTAGAAAGAGACAGAGGAGCACAGAAGAAAAGCACACAAGATCAGAAAATATCTTTTTATTTCCTAAATGTAACCAGCAGTTGACAAAGAATCTCAGGTCCATTAGTAGCTGGATGATTTGATTGTATTACATCTTGTATCACCTTGTGCCAACCTCCAAGTCAAGATGCTCAAAAAGCCCTTAAAGTGCTCTGAAAAATGATGCTTTGAACATCTCCAATTCCATGACAACTTAGCAAGTCTCAAGAGAGTCAATTAGTAATAGATACTAAAGTTCAGTTTATATGTTGAAATAATGAAAGACAAAGAGAGAGAAAGGAAACAGAAAACATAAGAGTAATATTGTTATGGCCATAAGTGTCTGTAAGTGTTTTTTTTTTCTTTGTGTGTTGTGTTGTTGCCTTCTCCCCAGGTGTGAGGTGTGTCGTCCCACCTTTCATTACTCTAAGGAAGCATTGGCACCAGTGGGTGGAATTTTAAACCATGCAGTGCATCAGAGGGTGGAAGAGAAACACAGCGCTGCCAGAGAGCCAGTGTGTTGGCCAGAGCAGAGCATGTGTGTATAGTGAGAAGTCGCTGGGTGTGTGGAGAGTTGCAGCTGTGGTGCCACTCTCCTCTTACTTCCGTTCGGGAAGGCCTATTGTTTTTCCCCATTGCTTGTTGTGTTGTTTAGTTTATAGTTATTTTGTTTACTGGCTGCGTTGCAGTGTGTTTTCTGTTCATTTTTTGGTTTGGTTTGGTTTGGCTTTTTGGTTATTCTTATTGACCCTAGTCTTGAGGTTCCTCCTTTTCTACTCGGTTTAATTAACTCACCACATCCCCTCTGCCACACTGAAGACCTAACAATATTCTTGGTATTCAGAGGATTGGTAGGCAGAAGTGAAGTTTTGATTTGATTATATGGTATCCTCACAATCTTTACCCACAGAAAATAGCCAATTAGAAGACAATGTTACTCTGAGTAGAGATTGGTTGACAAAATGGCAGTCCATTGATTATCATGCAATGATTTTTGATGATGAAGAAATATGAAATGCTGAATAAAGAAAACAAGTTGCTTCTGTTGATCAAAGAACAGGTTTATTTAAGATTAGCTTGGAAGTGGAGCATGAGTATGCAGACTTTGTCAGCTGAATGAAAAGATTATGTATTATTCAGTTCAATTTATTTATCTAACACCAAATCACATCATCACATCATCTCAAGGCACTTTTCATAAAGAGCAAGTCTAGACCGTGCTTCTTAGATTATTATAGTATATAGTATAACAGCAGGTGTTGAGAAGGGTTGTAGGAGCAGCAGGAGGCCAAGCATCCCTCTTCAGCACTGACTAGAAGTAGATAAAATATCTTGTGACTTATTAAACCAACAACACAATAAACTTACACAAGGACAGATAGTGGAGAAACATTATTAATCATATACATCAAATGAGTGAATATGATTACAAATATAATTATGACATGATCATAAGTGGGAAATAAAATATTGTTCAAACCAGAGGAATCACCATATTGTGGCAAATTATAGAGAAATGAAGAAGTAGAACCATTTCAGTAGACCTTTTAACACAGCATTTGATTATAAATGCATAATATGGTCAACCAGTACAAATGATTCAGAGGTCTGTAATGTCTTATTATCTCCCATGCAGCTGCAGAACTGTCCACACCCTGAATCATTACCATTTGTTTGTTGGTCACCAATGGGAGACACAATTACTGGACACCTAATTACCCATCTTAAAGGATAATTACAGGATTTTTGAAACAGGGCCTTAACTTCCAACGTAATATTGACAAAAAGCTTTGGAACTGGTGCAGTATTTAGCAAGAATGGCAGCCAGCAGCAATGTTATCCTATGGGGCTATTATCCACAATAGACTCAGATTGTCATTTTAAGTATCACAAGTATCACAACAACATTATGGATAGGATTCCCACAGAACACAACATTAAAACCACTGACTGGTTTTAATGTTGCTGTGTGTTCCTGTATTTACTTACATTCTATCCACCACTGTTTATTTGACTGCCAGAAGAGATGCTGTATATTCAATGTTAGATTATTAATGATAGTTTGTTCCAGATTGCTCATATTTTATAGTCACCAAGTGCAGGAATTTTTTGATATTCATTGTAAACCTTTGGTTGTGTCACATTATTGTATTGCATTAACTCTTGTTTGATTTCAGAAGGCCATACCATAGCCCAGTCAAGATAGAGGAACAAAATGACGAGAGCCCGAAAAACCGATCTAAAACCACAAGAGGAAGAACACGATCAAAAGAACATCAGTAAAATGAGATGAAGGTTAAACCGAAAATTGATTTAATGAGTCATAAATAAGAGATAAAAGATAAAATAATCCTTTATTAGTCCCACAGCGGGGAAATTTATAATTTTAAGCAAGAGCTGCCACAACAGGCTGCCATCTTGAATTACACTGAATTGGTATATAGCCATGAAAAAGTATGATTAACCTCTTCAAAGTAATTGACACAGATGTCTGGGAGAAATTGGAAGTATCTGGATTAGATTAAAAATCAGCAAAATTGTGAGTTTATGGTCACAGTGACCTAAACATTGGGCACATGACCTTCACGAAAATGTAATATGTTTTTGGCCATGAGCATGATCACTTTGCTGCCTTGACAAAATCACCTCAAGAGGGAAAGACTCCTGGAAAGAATAAACAAGCCAAAGCAACACATTTGCAGGGGTTGGGCTACGAAATTTGTCCAAGACTCCCTGATAGGCCAGCAAGCTGGACTTTGGCAGCAGCTGACGATCCACTTTGACATCATACAACATCTGCAAGAGCTGATAATGACATTTTTTTTTCCTTATTTAGCCTCACCTCACAGAATCATAGGAGGTTGTGAGTAGAGCAATTAGAGTAGATAAAGGGATAGAGTAAATTGATTGTTGAAAAATAGTTGTATTACATCCCAGTTGCAACAAATTACACCACTCTGCCAGCATTCAAACCACTTGGAGAATTTATTGCATTTGCATTGGGACTACACTTAGTCCTGCACAAGACTGTCCAGTAAAAAAACTAGGCGTAAAAATCAGGTGATGTAGTATATACAGCGACAAAGTCTCCCGCTTCAAACTGTCAGCATCGTTTCTTTTACCTGTGACCATTCCACAACCTTAACCCTGTTTATTGTTGTAACCATTTTGATGAAGGTCCTCTAAACTTATGGAGGTACTTATTTTCACCCAAGCCATGATCTTTCCCTAAACCTAACCAACTAGTTTTTCCACAAACTTTATTACTGTCACAATGACAAAAGTTTGGTATGACTGGCACTGGTGAGTGCCTATGTGTTGTATCCCAGGTTAAAGACAAACAACATCAGTGGTCATTTCGGTTGGAGAACTTTGTGTTCTGCACTCCTTCATCCAGTCAGCTTGTTACACACGCCCATGGTTTGCTCCTCTGCCGATTTCCTTGTTGTGGACTGTTGACTGGCTCTGGCTATAATGACAAAATTCATTTGCGGTCTCTGTAAGTTAAATTCTGCCAGGCTTGAAAAGTAACTCTTGCTGCTGAGGTAACACATAGGTTATTTATATGTTGTGTATTGATAGTGTATTCATCTTATCTTCATTATCATATATGTCTCCCCCTCCTGCATTCTCTGCCTGTGCTAGTTCAAACCTGAAAAAAAAAAATCACTAATAGACTCCTCTGTTTTTTGCAGACAGATAGTGATTTCTGACAAATCTGCATACTTTTCCTTGTAACCAACATCTCAAATGTTCATATCCAGAAGTATTTGAATTAACACTGTCTGACTTATCATTCTGTTTGATATCCTGTTTAACACCCTCCATATCCGTTATCATGCTCCATGCTGCTCCTTTCATTTCCTCATCCTAGCCTTTCTGTTGAGGAGCCTCTTGTGCACTCTGCAGCTGTTGGTGTTGCAATGACAAATATGTGTTCGACATATTTTATGACTGTGAAAAGGACAGTTTAAACATTCCATTTATATAAGGGTAGATTTCTCTCTCCACAAAAACAAATACAGGAGTAGAATGGGAGGCAGAGCCTTCAGTTATCAAGCCTATACTGTGGAACCTTCTCCCAATTTTGGTCTGGGAGGCAGACACCCTCTGTACTGAATAGGCGTAAAACTTTCCTCTTTGATAAAGCTTATAGTTAGGGTTGGCTCAGGCTTGAACCATCCCTTAGTTATCCTGCAATAGGCCAAGACTGCCGGGAGATTCCCCATGATACATCAAGCTTTTCTCTCTCTTTCTCTCTCTCTCTGTCCGCTCAGTATCTTACCTTTCCTGTAGTCATGTGCTCCTCCATCTCTGTCTCCTCTTCTGTCTCTTTCTGCAGGTATTTCTGCCTCTGGAGCTGTAGAGTCTGATCTGTGATGAGAAGTCTCCTGCTGCTCCTACAACTCCACTCAACACCTGCTGCTAGAATTAGAAATTACTTGTACTGCTACTAGTGTTATTGCTACTTTTGCAATTAATACTTTTTTATCACTACTATAATTTTTACTACTGTATTACTGGTATCACTTTACATTTTTTACATGGAACCTGTGTTATGCTATGTTCTTTTCTTGCTATTCTCTAATAATAGTAATAACAAGACTAGCAAAAACACTAATAAATTTTAGATGTAAGAACAGCTGTCAAACAGGATCATAGGAGCAGCAGGAGACTTGTCATCACACATCAGACTCTACAGCTCCAGAGGCAGAAGTACCTGAAAATCTCATCGGCAGGACAACATGGACAACATTTACTAAATACTGAGCTCAACTGATGCAGACACGTGTGAGGGGGCTAGCCCATTTAGAATTGTGTAGGTTATTACAGGTACCTTAAAGTCTGATCTGACATGAATAGAGAGTCAGTGAAGGGAGGCTAAAATTGGAGTAATATAGTCAAACTTTCTGGACTTAGTTAACATTCTGGTTGCAGCATTATGAACCATTTGACTTTATTATTAGCACGTGGCAGGCCCGAAAACAAAACATTACAGTAATCGAGTCTTGAGGAGACTAAGTGTGAATTAGAATTTCAGCATCTGCCATAGAAAGAAAAAACAGAATCCTAGCGATATCGTGTAAGTGAAAAAAGGTAGTCTTGGTGATGTCTTTAATGTGCTGATCAAAAGAGAGAGCAGGATTAAATGTACACCCAGAATCTTGGCTGTCATACTTTGAGAAATCACACACAACGTCAGGGGATATTGTTACTTGATCAAACTGGTGTCTATATCAGCAAAAAACAGACCTCTAATTCCATAATTTGAGAGGCGCTGTCATACACTTGTGGGCACATACAGATGGGTATCATCAGCGTAACAGTGAAATATATAGAGAGAAATATATAGAGAGAAAAACAGGGTCCAAGAACAGAACACATCAGAAACGTCTGAAAATGCTGATGTGGTGTTATTACAGGAGGCACACTGAGTTCTATCAGATTAGTAGCATTTTAACTAACTGAGGGCAAGTCCAGAGATTCCAATTCTATTTTCCAGTCGGTCTGTAAGTGGTCTATACAGTGGTCTATAGTATCAAAGGCTCTATTGTGATCCAGTAAGAGGAGTAGAGAGGTGGAATATGAATCCACAGGGAGCAAAACATCATTTATGACTTTAGCAAGTGCCGTTTCAGTAGAGTGAAAGGTGTGCATAATACTACAGTGTTGTGTTGTACTGATGTTTTTACATCATGACTATATACAGCAGCAATGCACATGTCCCAGAGTGACTATAACTCTGCTGTTGTCATAAAAAAAAAAATTAGGAAAAAAAGCAAAGCCATGATCATGATATTGAACATTTACTTTCTACTTTAAGTACAACAGAGTAGGGAAAAAAAAATATTAAAAAAAACTATAAGAATTTTTACACTGTGGAAAGAGTGGAATAAAATGGTGCAGACAGTCACAGTCAGGTGGCGATGAGGGAGAAAAAAGTCACTGCACATGCAGAGGACAGCAAACAGTCAGTCGAACAGCTAGATATTTTTTTCCAGTGTCCACCAACTCTGTTATTTTAAGATAAAGCACAGGAGTGCCTTGGCATCCCTGGACCCATCCCCAGACCTTTGTTGCATTTCATATACGCCCCTCTCTCTCTCTCTGATCCCAAAAGAAAGACCTTTCACCTAATTCCTCTGGCAATATCCAAAGAGATTTAATGGCACCTGCTGGTCATATAGGCTCTATCGCCCCTGATAATGTCCACTGAAATGTTCAATAAGCCAATGATGCCAGACAACCAATATAGTTCATTCTAGTAAGTAGAGGCCTGATTGATACAGTGAGCTGATTGATTCTCTTTATGTCCATGACTAGTTTAACCCACATTCTTACAAGGAAGGAAGTAAAATGAATAATGATGCAAGGCAGCCTTCACATTAAATAAAAGCAAAGGATTGTTGTAGGCTTAACATATTTCAATGAGCTCTGGTGTCACATGCTGTAGAGATGTTAAGACTTAGCTAATGCCTGGGGTTACACACAATGCAACATCTCCTCAGTTAATCATGCATTAAGTGGCTTTCTAAATGCTTGCAGACATTACCTGCTAATGGTGGGGTTTTACAACATGAAAAACCACCATCGCAGACCCACAAGTCTAACTGAACATGTTCTTAAACAGCCTGCAGCTGTGTTGGAGAGAGTAGAAAAGATAAATGTGCTGTTGTATCTTCTGATTTGTTTCTAAATGTAATCAATATTTTATATCCACCTTGGGCTTTTGTAGTGAAACAATAATAGCACATCAGTAGCTGTACACTATAGGTGTGAGCTGGGCAAAGGAGAGGAGCATGTTATTGCAACTGTGTGTCAGAGTGTGGCGCAGAGTTAACACAGCCACATAAAGGAACCAAGTAGTGATAGGATAAGTACATTGAAGGAAAATTCTAGTAAATTTTATCCTGAAGTGTTAGCCTTAAAATGTTGACTATTCCATGGGTTATGCTAACACCACCTCTGTTTAACAGATACAGAGAAACAAAGCCCTGTTGATGCCAAATGCCAGGGATGAGAGTGATTCCTGTTGATGAATCTGCAGTTCTGCTCAAAACAACATGGAGAAGTCTGATTGATACACTAGAACTGATGGGACTGGTGGGATAAAGGGTGACAATGGGATCAAAAAATCTAAAATAGAACAAACAAATATCACATTCTGACCATTCACCATGGAATGGCAAGTGTATCTGTAAGATTACCAGATGACCCCAGAGCTGGTAAAACTGATTTAGGATCAGAGAATTTGATATTTGAGATGTTGGCACATTCCTTTGCAATTCTGCTCCATGTTGACATGACTGCATCACATCATTTCTGCTGATTTGTCAGCTGCACATTCATGCTGCCAATGTCCTATTCTACCACACAGAAATGGTGGTGACTGAGGAGACCACTGAAGTTCACTGAACTCATTGTCATGTTCATGAAACCAATTTGAGATGATGTTTGCCATTGGCCATTAGAAGATGGTAAAGTGTGGCCATAAAGGGATGAACATGGTCAGCAACAATACTCAGATAGACTGATTGGTATTAAGGGCCCAAAGTGAGTCTAGAAAACATTCGTCACACCATTACATCACCACCACCAGCCTGGACTGTTGACATAAGGCAGGTTGGAAGGGTTGTGCATTCTGAGATGCTTTTCTGTCCACCACAGTTGTAAAATGTGGTTATCTGAGTTTCTTTCAGCTCCAAACAGTCTGGCTATTCTCCTCTGACCTCTCTCAGCAATAAGCTGTTTCCATCTGCAGAACTGTCACTCACTGGGTGTATTTATTTATTTATTTATTTTTGTTTCCTGCATCAATCTGAGAAAACTCTCGACATGGTTGTGTGTGGAAATCACAAGTGATCTGTAGTTAATGAGATCACTTTTTTACCCATTGTACTGCTTGATCTGAACTTGAACTGAACTGAATCTTCTGACCTGTATCTGCGTGATTTTGTGCAGCGTATGTCTGCTACATGATTGGCTGCATGACTAATCAGGTGTACATGTTTTCCTAATAAAGTGCTTAGTGAGTGTAGTGGTCAGTGTTTGTCTGTTAGTCAGACATTTTCTAAAATGCAGGTGATCAAAAGCAGAAGGTGTCCACCCACACAACGTGACACACTTGACACGTGACTCCCACTTCAGTCAGAGACAGGAAGTTATAAGACAAAACTTTGAAGTTGGGTCATGTCCTCGTTGCTGAAAAGCATGAGGTTAATAGGCTGCTAGTAAAAATGCCTAGGTAGCTAGCTTGAACTCATACCAGCTGTGCATGAGTGTTGTGCAGAGTGAACATACAGCCAGATCAAGGAGCTAGGTAGCTACAGGAGTGGCCTTTGAACATTAGCAGCTAGCTGCAGCACTTATTGGATGCTTTGTGTAACAGGATGTAGTCCTCATCGTTGCTGGTGTTTAGCTGGTTTGTCGTTCCCAGCCAATCGCTGTGGCAGAGGACTATATAAAGGCAGATAGACGGTACGCGTTTATTCTCTTGCTTGCCGGAGGCTGGGTCCCGTCACTTCCTGGCATCCTCCACTTCCTCTTCTGCCTGGTGGCTGAGGCTTGCTCAGGTGTGGCTGCTGCACGCTGCTCAGGGCTCCCTGTATGCTGTTTACCTCTTGCTGTGTGCTGCCCACTGTCCGCTGTGGGTATGTGCTGCTCCACACATATCCTCTCATGTGGAGTTACCCATGTGGCAACCTGTCTGTTTGTTTACAGATTGCCCTGTGTAGCGTTGATTGCTTGCTCCGCGCACATCGACCAGGACTGCCTGACCTGTAGGTACTACAGTGGCTGTGGCCTGCTCCTCCAGTCATTTGTGAGTCAAGTTTCTCATTTATGTTTATCGTTGTAGGGTTGACAGTAACAGCGTAGTGACACAATGCTGAATAGCCCACTCAGGTTTGTTTTTTTCTGCAACCCATAATTTGGATTTTGTGGTTAGCTTTGTTTTTTTTTTTTTTTGGTTACTGTGGGTTGCAGGTACTAAGATTTTTGTGATTGTGATCAAGTAGATTTTGGTTCATTACATTGATTTGTTGTTTTGTCTCATTACAGATTTTGTAAATTTAATTCATTGATTTCCTTTGTGACAAGTATATATTTGTTTTCTTTAGTTTCTCACCTGTTGCTCTCTTCCTCCCAGGTGCTGAGCCTACGGTGGTGAATTGGTGCCCAGGTGGTGGTGTCCCCCATTTTGTTGTGGTTACACTTGGGCAACTTTCTTTTGCTTCACGTGTGCAGCGTCTTAGAAATTTCCTTTTTTTGGGGAGACCCGTCTGTTACTGTAGGGTTTAGCCCTGATTGGCTCCCCCCCTCATTTTCCCCTATAGTGAGTGATTATTGTCTTTTTATTATAGATTTTGACAAGAAATTGTTAATTAATAAAGATAATATGTTGGTTAATTGAACTGCTGTCTCTGTTCCATCGCAAAACGAACCTGAGTGCCTTGCTTAACTTCCAAGTAAATAGTTCCCTGGACGAAACTCCCAGGGTGGTGTTGTTGGGTAAAAACATATTCGTTACCACATACTGCCTGCACATAATACATCCGCCTCATGCCGCCACATTTGTTAATACTGTATATAGACAGTTGATGTTTTTAACTCCAGGTTGCAGAAGTCCTGAAATACAGTTCCCCTGGTCTGCCCTGGGTTGTAAATTATGTAAAAACAAAGAATGGCATCATGATGTGTGCAAGGTGAGACAGAACACTGCTCCGTGTAACTGAATATTTGAGAGGTTAATTATCAAAACCTCATTAAATCTGGTCGTCTGTTTTAATTAATATTCCTCAGGTTTGTTTACAGAGCTGTGTGTAACTGAAAGGTTAATAGACTAGCCATTATCCCCCATTGGCTCTGGATACTTTAACATCCAGATAAAGCGCTCTCAAAGAGTTTGACGTAAATGATAATTTGGAAACCAGAGGGATTATAAAGCAGGTTCTTGACTAACTGGATATTTGGTATTTCATTAAAGAAATGCACCTATTATTGAGTCTTAACTCCTGCAGGACTCTCCTGAGGAAATCTAACCCAAGTAAATGAATTATGATGTTATACAGTGATAATGATAATAACAATTTTCTGAGTTTATTCTGAATCTTTGAGACATAAACCAAATTGTCTCCTCTAAATATATTACATTTATTAGTTTAAAGACAAATAACTACTGATGAAAGAACCAATTAGACAGGTAGAGAGCTGCACTTATATCTGTTGAGCGTAGTGTTTGTGTGTTAACACAGTTTACATAGACTTATATTAGCAGTTGCTATATTGTTATATGAAAATGAGATGGCAGGTGACACAGCTTATGAATAATACACAATCTCCTTCTCTTCACTGTTCAGAGGCTTTCAAAAAAAAAAAAATTAGAAAATCTCCCAGACTCAGGAGGGGAAATTGGTTCTATAGTTTTGGAGCTGAAACAGCAAAAGTATGATTCCCTCTGCACTGGGTTGCAGAATATGGTGTTTACAGATAACACACATAATGGAACCAAGCCATTAATTACTCTTAAAATACTCAAAAGAGTCTTAAACTGTATTCTAAAATGAACAGAGAGTCATTGTAGTGGAAGAAGGATTGGAGAGCTCTCTGCAATTTAACTTATTCGTCAAAGGCATATTTGTATTTATTTGTAGAATTTATTCAGCCTGAAAAATGGACAGAAATGGCTTCTTTCTTGGTAGATGAAGTAGTGATGTAATCACCAAGAATAAATGATTTAATTTCTGTATTTTACTTTAACATACAGATGAGTGTCAAAAGACAGTATAATGTGTGTGGAATTTTCTTGGAAGGATGAACAGCATCCTCATTTAAATGGTTTTCTGATATGCTTGAAGAATATAAACCAAAAATAGTTCACTTTGGCATCTGACTTTGACCTTGTTTTACTCAGTGCTAATTTTAGTAGTTTGATTTTTGTTAGATAACATAGTGACTTGGAGTGAGGAAGATTTAGTTCACTGCTGACATTACTCATTCTTTACAATAGCAGAAGATACTGTTTTACTAAATAGGAGCTAGGCTACAGTGTTGAAACTCTGCTGTTCTCCTGGGCCTTTGATTTATTGTTTTCTCTAATGTATGTTTATTTCCTTCATTCACACACTGATCACAATATGCAGCAGCAATTTATAGTCAAAGACATATAGGCAATAAATGATGTATCTATGGAATAAAAATGCACATATTCCTAACCCTATTAGAAAGAAAGAAAGAAAGAAAGAAAGAAAGAAAGAAAACATGCTTGACGCTAAAGATAGAAACCCTACATAATATGAGCTCAATATTTTCTCATGCACCTGCACTGCTAAATTTTCCATCATCATAAACCCAAGCCCGGCCCTGTTCTGCTCCAGTCCTGCCTTTCATCTAACTCTCACCTCATGTACACTGCATTCAGATGCCTAATTTACAATAAGATGTTTTTTTTTTTTAGAACATTGCTCCTTATTAGTCAGAGGGTAACTTTAGATAGGAATTTTTATTTTAGAAGTGATGTCTGTGAAAGGTTGTGTTCTAAGCTCTTTCTCTGACTCTTGTGTGTCTATGTCTCTCTCAGGGAAACAGGAAGTGCACCCTGCCAGATAACAGAGAAACTGACATAATGGCAGAGCAGACTCTTGTGAAGACTTTCAAATAGAATCTATGGCTTTATTAAAAGGTGGTAGTTAAGGCACGCTCAATTTATAAAATAAATTATATTTTTAATGCCCTGTGTTACTGCATCTCCGATGCCATTATGTCACTGAATCAGTCAGCACTTGTAATCAGTTTTTAGTCTGGTCACTCTGGCTCCATGCTTTTGTCTCATTATTTATGAGGCATCATTCTCAATGTCTATTTAAAATGTTAGTGTGAAACACCAGTCAGACACCAGTTAGGGGTTGTTTGAGATGGAAAAAGTATGTTTATAAGGCTTGGAGTGTTTTGAGTCAAGGGTGTGAGTGGGATACGACAGAGCCTTTGTAAGCACAGCAGTTGTAAGAGTTTTGCCATTGGTGTTTTCACACCATGGACATGGCCATGAAAACAGTAGTGGCAAACACAAAGGATCCACTAAATATTGTTTAAAAATAACTAATGGGGTGAAAAGATATCATTTTTGTTGTTGTTGATTCTTAGGTGATGTTGTTTGGTACATCTCTGATTGTGCACATGCTTTAACAAATCTTCTTGTTCAATTTTATTTATATAGCACCATATCACAACAACAGTCATCTCAAGGCACTTTTCATATAGAGCAGGTCTAGACCGTACTCTTTAAAATAGGTATTTACAGAGAGAGACCCAACAAATCCCACCATGAGCAGCACTAGGCAACAGTGGCAAGGAAAAACTTCCTTTAAGAGGCAGAAACCTCGAGCAGAACCGGACCCAGGGTGGGCGGCCATCTGCCTCGACCGGTTGGGTTAAGGAGGAGGGGTGGGGGGGTGGGGGGGTTAGAGAATAGCGAAAGAAGAACATAGCATAACACAAGTTCCATATCAGATGTAAGATGAGGCCAGTAATACAGCAGTAGTAATGATAGTAGTGATAATTAAAGTATTAACTGCTAACACTACAACTAATAGCAGTGTAAGTAATTTCTAATTCTAGCAGCAGGTGTTGAGTGGAGTTGTAGGAGCAGACTCAAAGTACCACCAGGTTAGCATCATGAGTTGATTTTTCAGGGATCCAACAACACGCCTACGCATGTAAAGATAACACATAGTATATAGCATTGAAATGTCATTCTTTATACATATAATTGCTACTTACGTTATAAATTTCTATTGTTTCCACTGCTAATTTCCTACAATGGCTGGAGGCTGCAACTACACTGGAAGCTGAAAATGCACCATTCACCACATGAAGCTCCACCCAAATGTTATTCATGTTCCAGTATTGCTGCTGGTGACTGCTTTTATTTCTGCTATTAAAGGCAGGGTCAGCAATTACAGTCTAATGTACTTTTATCCAAATTCACAGGAGATCTCATAGTTCACTAGCTGCCCCCTCTGCGTGCTGAAAAAAATTCTACACAGCCCTGGCTCTAGAATTGGGCTATAATTGAAGTGGATCGATGCGATCCATGATGACTGTACAATTTGCTAAATTTACCAAGTATTATTAGGACTGGAAACACTCTACCAGTTTAAAGTTTGGACACACCTTTAGATTAGTAGATTAATACTGAAGACATCATAACTATGAAGGAAAACATACAGATTTATGTAGTAAACAAAACATGTTAAACAAACCAGAATATGCTTTAGATTTTAGATTCTTCTAAGTAGCCACCTTTTGCTTTGATGACAGCTTTGCACACTCTTGACATTGTCTCAGTCAGATTTAGGTAAGGTACCTGGAAGTATTGTGTTGCCTTTTTTGCACTTGCTTTTTTGGACTTCTTCAGTGGATTTTGTTTGCCAAAAATGGATCCAGCAGACATTTATCCCCATAAACTCAACAATCTTTGTTTCACTCTCATATTTTTCCATGGGGGGAGTGGCAAAAGAATCTTAGTCCAAGGTACAAAGAGGCTGTTTTAAAGAGACATGAATTTACAGGATTGTTATCAGACTGGCTGCAGAACTTTGTTGAATCCCCTGGCTCCTTTTTCTGCTCCTGAGTCAACCGCCCTGGTCGATGTTGCACCTGTTCCAGTGTTGGGGAGTTCAGTCAAGGTCTCATCAGTTCAGCCTCTAGAGGGACTCGCCTTCACTGTCATTGTCTCCCTGCTCGGCCTCCTGAGGGGACTCATCTTCACCATCTTCACTCCTGCTCAACTTCCTATCAGATCCTGTCTTTGCCTTGCTGTTCAGCCTCCTGGCTATCCTCCTGAGCCCAACCCTGACAATGTCTTAATCAGCAGTCTGAAAAACTATGTTGGAATCAGTGATCTGTTGTGCTTGTAGAATTAGCACTGTGGAAATGTGCATTATTATATTGTTATTATTTGCCTATAGTATATGAGTAAACACACCCAAAAAAAACCATGATAATTAGAAAATGTTCTCAGACCTTCACGCCAGCACTTCATTGAGGAGTGGTGGTTACAACTGGTAATTCCAGAAACACAATTGAAGAATGCAGTGCTAATTGATAGGTAATATTAAACTTTACCTAAATGATGTAAAGCATTAACTGGTCATCATTGGCTCAATGTGGCATTTTTATGTATGAAACAACCCTCTTGGCTGTGCTGCATATATGTTTATACAGTGTTAGATGGATATTAGTGTGCTTTTCAGTCAGTTACCAGTACCAGAGAGGGGGCAGATATGTGTGTTGTAAGGGTCAGCTGGAGTTCAGAGAATTGGATAAGACAAGTTTCTCTAATTTGTTTGTCATGATGCTTTAAGCCTTTACATACAGCTTTCAGTGGTGAGGATAACCCTTTACTAGTATACTGAGAGTGCATGCATCCATTACTGCTGATTGAATGCATCCATTATGGCTGAGTGTGCATGACCACAAAGGAGATTGGAACTATGAGTATTCATTACTCCTCAGGGAATACCTTCAACCAGTTGACTAATCACTTCCATTCAGGTGAATTTACCCTTAGGCCTTGAACAGTTTGCATTTATTTTTCAGCATAGGCATAGTGAATGCCATTCAAATCCCCTAGATCCATGTGCACCAAAGATGAAAAAAAGGAGGAAAAAAGAGGAGAAAGAAAGATAGGAGTAGTTCAGGAAAAAGGAAAAAATATCAACAAAGTGTGAATTTTTTTTTTTTTAATCACACCTAACTGACCTGTTATGACAGTCAGTCTGTACCATCCAACCCACAAAATATGCATTAATCAACCACCTGACCTAGACTCAACCCTCAAACTGCAAATGCATTATAAATGATAGTCTTGTGCAGAGAGATGTTTGATAGATGTAGGTTATTTTAAAATTCTGTAATCCAGATTATTGGCAGCCAGGGCATGCACCTTGTGCATGTGTGGCCCTTTCTCAAACCACCCCCCACACCGTCTTCTTAACCACTTCCAATCCATTCACATGTTTGTGTGGAAGGTCCACCATGTTAAGTGCCATCCCCGAACAAGAGTGGTGCAGGGATGACATATTATTGTAGGCCAACCCAGAAGTTAGCATCATCCTGCTTCCCTTGACAGAAAGCCAATGAGATTTTTCCATTGCTTTTTGGATTGCTGCAGAAAATAAGCTCTGTGATCAACGAAAGTGTAAGAAACTCTTCACAAATGAACAAAACTTTTTTGGAGAGCGGTGTTAGGGTAAGACTTTGGGATGGCAGACCAGCAGATCAGTGGATGATTAAAAGCACTCAAATACTAATCCAAATAAAACACTGCAACACTAACCTAGCTACCAACCAGAACAGGAACAGCAATGGAAAATAACAAGAACAACATGGTAACATCCTAACTAGTGAACATGACCTCTAGCCAAACTGAGGCTAAACAAAGGTCAGTCTATGTCACGTACAATTGTATTTCCTTCAGTCTGAAAAGCCACAAGCTCCATGAACTGCCTGTCTCTCTAATATAGTAGATCCCATATTGGTCACAGGATATTAGGTGACTACAGTTGATTGGACAGCCCAAGTGGTGCAGCATAGCAAATCCTGGTAGTCTGGCTCAAACCAAAAGGTCCCTCAGATTAACATTTTCCTTCTATGTGAGATGACCCAAAAGACCTTGGGTAAAGATGTACCCATCAACGGTTAAGAGTTCACTGTAGTTGTCTATCTTCAAATGTTGCTAAATGATTATTCTCTCAGAACCAAAACAAAGTAATTAAAAAAAACAGAGACAGAAGTATTATACAACACAATATGCAAGTTACAGTCAAAACCAATTTTTGTCTGTGCAGCTGCAAAGATCTAACAGACTAGGTTAGACTTTAGCGGGCACACTCAGATAGGCAGGTGCACTTTAATCTGCAGTGTCAATCAGAGTGGAAAATGTTCAGACAGGCTTCCTGAGGCTCAGGAGGACAAAGACAAGACTCCCTTTATAGGTGACAACCAGTGGAAAGGGACCTGTGGCAATGCTTGCTTTCTTTCTTTGTTTATCTGTCTTTCTGTCATTCAGGTGTTAGACAGCCCTACGGCAATGTGCAGTCACTGTATGTGTGTGTGTGTGTGTGTGTGCGTGTGCGTGCGCTACTTTAAATGGGCATACTAAATTGTTTGCTGGAGACACACACTGCTTTACCTAAGCCCAAAGGTAGGATATACATTTTCTGACATTCACCACCTACCTCTGTGCACACAATCAAAAATGTTCATCTTGACACACCCTTACCAAAGAAGCAAACCTAAATTACAAAAATCACCCTAAATGTAACTCTTCAATATTTATTCTATTTGGCTCACAGCATGTTTTCATAGAAACATATCCTGGTGGGTGGGAGAGGTATTTAAAAGCAGCATTTAGAGCAAGACTCTCTGGCTTTAAACTACTTAAATTCTCAAAGGCTTTTATCACATGTATGACAAGCTGCTATCAGTTTGTGTTGTCTTTTTAATTAAACCTGACATGGTCCAGCCAGCATTGTCCTCCCTCAATATGATGAATATGATGTGGTTTCATTAATTGCATATTTATCTACTGAGATAATTTAGCAGATCAGATGAATTTTCATCTAGATTTCACACAACTATGCTTTACTATATCTTTGAATAATCAGATATTGCATTTCAGTATGTGTTTTCTGTCCACTCAAGTTTCAATTTTGAGTTGTAGTGTGCTTCATTTTACTTCCCCATTACAGTTTAATGTTGTTTGAGATGCTTTTTATTGAGATGTTAATGCGCCTCTTATTTAATGTATTTAAATTTTATTCATTTTAAATTAATGAGGTTAATGAGAAAGAACATGCATTATAATAAAAGATCAAAGAAAATGAAAAAGGTTACTCTCAAATGGCGCTGATGTGCTCTCTCTCTTTTATTCAACAGCAGTCAATAGCACAAATTTGTGGGCCATAAACATTTCCCCAAACTCATGCTTTGCATTTGCCTCTGTTTTCCTGGAATAGTGTCCGTCATCTGTCTAACAATGACTTTGTGGTCCCTGCAGTGAGCTGTTCCCTGTTACCAATTGTGTCATTGCAGACAGAATATATTGTTTTATTATAAATGTGTTATCTTAGAAGCTGATTGCAGTCTAGTGTTAAGTGGTAGGGGATGAGAGTTTGTAGTTCCAAGTAGGAAGTCACGTTTCTGTGATGGAAAATTGAGCCTGCAGTGGTTCAGGTAGGCATGGAAGTCACTCTGTAGTTACATGTTACAGCCCCCAATCACACATGTCAATGACCTGCCCATCAGAAACTTCTTCACCAGCCAAATTTTAACTGTTTGCTGTTTGGTTCTGAGCAGATGTTTATCATACACTGGCTTCATCAGAACTCTTCTAAGTAAGCAGTGTTGGGATGTGCTAAGTTTACTCATTTCTCATTACTGAACTACTTTACTTACTCCACCTAGATCAGACCTCCACAGCACTGAATGCTGTTTACATGCTACATGATGTTCATCTGTTATCTATACCACTTGTCCTCAAGGGTCACACGGGCTGGAGCATATTCCAACTGACACTGGGCGAGAGGCGGGGTACACCCTGGATAGGTCGCCAGTCAATCACAGGCTCAACATACAGACAAACAACCATTCACACTCACATTCACACCTATTAGCAATTTAGAGTCACCAGATAACCAGCATGTCTTTGGACTGTGGGAGGAAGCTGTAGTACCTAGAGAGAATCTGGATGCTTTGAAACAAGGACAACTTGCAAACTCCACACAGAAAAGCCTTGAGTGAACCCGGGTTCAAACCCAGAAACTTCTTGCTGTGAGGCGACAGTTCTAATCATTGCACCACCATGTTGCCCCTGCTTACATGTCAGTGCATGTGTATGTTGTGCAGTGATATAACAAATATAGCAATAATACAGCATCAGACAATGAAAAGGGCCATTCTGCATAGGATTACCTGTACATTACTAATCAGAGTTACAAATATTTGTGGCATTTACATATTTTTTATTCTTAATTTTTTCAGCAACGAATAAATGGCTGAAATGACATTTGGCAGGTCAATAATTCTGATTCAGTTAATATGGAAATGGCTTCTTGGTGGGCTTGTACGACCTAGAGGACAGGCTGAATAGATAACTTTGACACAGCTTTATATGAACCCAGTGAGTGGAACTAATGACCTAATGACTGTATAATAATGTCAACACTTGGTGAGGACAAAGACCTGTTGCTTTTTTGACTCTGTTGAAGTGTCAAAGACGCATTATCATGCACAGCCAAAACACAACAAGTCTTATCAGGAATATAATGTAATAATACTTTGACAAGAGATAAAGGGAGTCTGTATGCTTCTTTTGCATTCATTCTACAATGTACTAAAAAAAATAGGCTATAAACACATACAACACATGCATACAAAACTTATAAAACTTGAAAACAAAACCTTAAACTTCTTCAAGAAGGTTCTCAGACCGAAGCTGTGTGTAGTGGGTGTATTGTTACAGATACTGGAAATAGGATCCAGGACAACTGCATCTAAAATATTGTGTGCAGTTTATAATACATAATGTTTTAATTCTGACCATCAAACTTTGTCAGATGACAAAACTGAGCCAGTTGGAACTTATTTTTATTATCACAAAAATATATAATATTACAGTAATAAAATACTCTACTGGCCTAATAATCTCTCATGCAGCAGCACATAATTTTTTAAACCTGAGACCTGAGATAACTCAGCATGTCTCTGAGGCCTACAGCTGTCTTAGTGCAGTTAATGCTGCCATCATTCAGAGAAGTCATCGCCACAAAAACGAAATAACACTTGTTTTGCAGAGGCAGAGAATTTTGAGAATGACTGCTACAACTGGGTGATCTTGATGAATCCATAAGAAAACATAATCAAATTCTGTTAAACACTGTATGACAATTATTGGGTGGGGTGAGTTATTGTAATGTAATTTCTGTTTTGGCTGAAGGGAGGGTAGACCAAAGTCATTACAAATCTCTTGAAAAATAAATTGGTTTTATGATTTGAATGCTGTAGTTAAGGTTTGGTTAGGTTTAAGCACAAAAAGGACAAACTTAGGTTGAAAGATGATGGTCTTGTTAAAGTAAGTATCAGTGTAGTTTTTGGGAGAACAGCAGAGGGCCTTTTATTTATTTTTTTCACCCCAGATCTACCTTTTATTTCAGCCTTCCCATGCACGAGTTACCACATTTAAAAAAGAATTCTCCATGGCTGAAAAATGTGTGCTTTGCCATATGGCGGAAAATATACGCTCAGAAAAAAGCCTTTGTACAACTCAACCTCAGTCTCTCTGTACATGTACACAACACCAAACTACTGCCTCTAATTGAGTGTTGACACTGACACTGGGCGAGAGGCGGGGTACACCCCGGATAGGTCGCCAGTCAATCACAGGCCCAACATACAGACAAACAACCATTCACACTCACATTCACACCTATTTTAGCAATTTGGACTGTGGGAGGAAGCTGTAGTACCCAGAGAGAATCTGGATGCTCTGAAACAAGGACAACTTGCAAACTCCACACAGAAAAGCCTTGAGTGAACCTGGGTTCAAACCCAGAAACTTCTTGCTGTGAGGCGACAGTTCTAACCACTGCGCCACCATGTTGCCCCTGCTCACATGTCAGTGCATGTGTATGTTGTGCAGTGATATAACAAATATAGCAATAATATGGCAGAAAATATACACTCAGACAAAAGCATATATACAACTCAACCTCAATCTTTCTAGTCACCTGTACACAACACCAAACTACTGCCTCTAATTGAGTGTTAAGAACTGTCAAAGAGCAATGCAATTACACACACCAGAACGATTGTTTTCAGAAGTCCTTTTCCACCTTTTGTATATACAAAAAAGTTTAACACCTTGAACCTCTTCAGGATGTTTGTAGGGCTCATTAATCCATCACATTTACATTTACCCACAGACCCCTTTATTCAAACTGACTTACAAGTGAGGGGCAACACTAGAGCTTCAGGATTAGATCTGTTAAACAAGGTAAAGTGCAAAGAGATCAACTGAAGAAGTACACAAGTGCACCCTGCACCCTTACTCAAGGCAAGAGATATATACCGCCTATACCGGAGTTGAGTGGCCTACTGAGAGAGGTGAGGCCTGATTTCTTCTTATGCTGAGAGACAGAAGCAATATTGTCAATATTGTCAGAAGGATAGCTGGTCATCAAACATGACATCCAAGTTTCTTGATACCTTGGTTAAGGTGAGAGATGAAGAGGTGTTCTATGTACCTAAGGAGGGGGTGTATATTGCAAAAAGAGAGGGCACCAGCACTGATATTTGGGGCACCCTTTTGAGGAGGAGATGAAATAAGACTGTTTGTCCTTGCCATGATATATTTAAGGAGCACCCTGTGAGATAGGATTCAAACCAAAAAAGTTCTACCCATATTAGAGAGTAAAGATAGCAAGATGTAGTGGTTCAGCATATCAAAGGTTGCTGATGGGTCTGGAAAGAGATGAACTGACGACTGAGATGCAGCTTTAGCTGCCCCTAGAGCTTTTGTCACAATAACAGAGTCATTTCAGTGACTCTGAAATGCTCTTAAGGCCAGACTGATTTGGATCACAGTGGGCATTTCCTGAGAGTAATTCTGAGACCTGTTCCAAAACCACCCTTTCAATCACCTTAGAGAAGAGTGGAAGAAACAAAACCAGTCAAATGTTCTTCAGCAGGGTCGAGTGACAGCTTTTTGAGCAGAGATTACCCAAGCCTGTTTGAATGTAGTTGAAAAGCTTCCTGAAGCCAGTCAAGCCTTTATTACATGTGTGATTGCTTAGTGGTGTGTGGTGAGATAGTGGTCAGAAAGGTCTAGAGGCATGACAGCTTTAGATTAGAATGAGGTCAAGTTTTTGTACCAACTTTGTGAGTTGGAGGGCTACAAACCATGTCTTTTGTGTGTTCATTGATACACAAAAGACATAGTTGATTTATTTGTTTATTATATTCTTTCTATCTCTCTCTGTAATGACTAAGACTTTTATTTTAAGGAGGTTATAGGGTGTGTGGGGGCCATCAAGGTGTAAAGGGGGTAATGGCAAGATGTAATTGTAAGGTATGGCACCAGGGTGGGAATGGGTTTGGAAAAATTGGGGAAAAACTGGTTTCAAATGACACTTGTGTGGATAATAACACTCACAATCTCTGCTCTATCAGTTCCCATTGCTCCTCCTCCTTCCTTTTTCTTCCTTCCTTTTCCTCCCATATTTTCTAATCTAATTTTGACCTCCCACTAATTTTCTTTCTTGTATTTGTCTGATGCCTCATCATCTTTATGTAGAACAAAGCACATCACTCTCCACTGAGGACTGAAGGGCCACTACAGGAGGAGGGTGGGAGGGTTGAAAGAGAAAAATAAGAGGATCATAGAGAAAATGATTCAGAGTAAGAAACAAACAGAGAATTTGTTATACAGGTATCAGTGCTACTGTGTGTATTGTTGATATATGATGTATTGTTGCATGTTATCAAATCACATCATTTTTCATTGCATGGTCGTTGCTTTTCTAAAACTGTTATTTTCTACTCTGCAATGTTGTTTCTGAGAAACAGTTCTGATGCCAGAGTTGAATTGAGTGGTAACCAGAAAAAAGAGAGAGTGAGAGGGAAAACAGACTAGTAGGTGGTATGAAAATAAAAGCTCTTCAGTACTTGACCCCTGGACGAGTAGTTACCCCGTTGTACATATTAGAGTGCTGTAATAATGGCTGCTGTTTTGCTCAAATAAACAGCAACAATCATGGTGATGACCACCACAGTTGGTGGGAGGAGGGGATGATGGGGTGGGGGTCTACACTCCCAATAAGAGAAAGTAAACAAAGTGCTTCAGTTCTCCAATGTTGTGTGTACAATATCTTAGGTTCTTGTAGTAGGCAGCCAGTATTCATAACTTCAAAAAAAAAAAAAAGTCCCTCTTGTTGATTAAATCAACGTATACACCGTAAGTGTAAATTCCAGAGATGCTCTCTGGAAAGCCATAGCCCTCTGTAACACCAAATGTGAGGGCATAGCATCTTCTTAAGCATGACCCTTCTAAGTTCTAATGGTTCTGACTTCCCAACCCCATCTCACAAAATTAATTTTCTTTCGTGGTATACTAGTGTTTCCCAACCTAGAAGTTAGCTCGTCTTCATAGGTTTGTAATGAGAAGACAGGTGAGTACATCAAAATAAAACAGGAAATAGTGATGATAAGAAACTGAAAACATGAACTTTAAGAAGCAGAATGAGACTCCACAGTGTCTGTGAAGGTGTTATGTTTTTTGAATACCTAGAGTGGCCAAAGAAATGTTCAAATCCTGCACCTATGGGCCTCAAAATTATACTGATCTACATGGTGGGGGTGCACGTGTCAGTGGCCCTATTCTGAAATAAGTCTTTGTGATCAAACATGGTGCTTTACAAATGGGTGGAACAATGTGAGGACCTGTGAGGTGTAATGCAACCCTATTAAATATAACCTTTAATGTTCACACATGTGTACTGGAGGTTTTTTCAACACTACAAACTCAAGTTCCTCTGCCACCACAGTTAAGCCTATGCCATTTGGAATGTTGTCAAGCTGAAGAATCCAACCATGCATTCCAGCTATTAGTAACTCTACAAACTGTCCACTTTTTGTCATAACTTGCAGCATTATCCAATTATTTTTGCTGATCTTGTTTGATTTGTTTTTGTGCTGATTGAGTATGTCATTGTATTTTATGTACTACAAAAGCTTCTTTCTTCTTGAGATCTAGAGAGGCCACTGGACAAGTTATAGGCCTTTTCAATGTATTCATTATTAAATATCATTTATGTATCAACATTTCAAAGTTACTGATTTGAATTTAATGTGGATTTAAAAGATGAAATGAACGCAGCTATTGTTAAAAGTAATACCAACGATAAATGGGCCATTATATTTAATTATTTTCTTTAAATGAAACAAAAAGATTTCATCAGGGGTTTAACCCGGTATTGACGTAGTATGTGTCTTGGAATTCCATCTCAGAGTTCTTTCCTCTTCTGATTAACATTTACAGTCTCTGTTTCATCCACACATATAATTGTCAGTGCTGTGAGCATGAGAAATAACATTTTATTCACATTGGCATATAAAATCAGAATTATCTACATGGAAAATTTCTGCTAGAAATGAAAATGCAAGAAAATATGCACATTTGGATAACCAACTATTTAACCCCTTGATGCCTGAATGTATTTACAATTGTATTAAAAAATTAATTATTTGTGTTTTTGCTTTCAAACTGATGCTGTCTCGTTATGATGCGAAATTTGTGACAATCTGCGTTAAGGGGTTAAGTTATCAAACCGTAATGAACAGTTGCAATAAGGATTTTTGCAGGGTCTTGGCAGGTTTCCACTGTGTTTCTCCTGACTTTGTAACTTAGTAACTTAACTGTGCAGTGACATTGAGTCAGTCCTCTACAGTAATACAGCACTGTAGACAGCATCAGCAGATCACTCTGCTTTATAGCTTAATAGCTGGAGGCAGGGACAAGACAGAGGGCGTATGGCTGCCACCCTCTGACACACAGATGGCAAGACTAATTGTTCGAGCACAGGCCTGCAGCACGTGTGCACTCACACAAAACACAGTTTTCTCTAGTGTAGCTACAGATTTATATACAAATACCTTAACCCACATGCACCTCATCTTCTCACAAATCTTTTTACTGCAAAAAGTTCAAACCACTAAATAAAAGAAAGAAAATATAGAAAGATAATATGTGTTATACATAAAAGTTTGGGCAGAGTGAGAATGATTAGTTATTGATTACTTGACTGTCGAAAATTCATCTGTGAAAAAACTAATACCATTTAATGTTTGTTCTTATTTTTTTATTTTATTTCTTACATTTACTGGTGGTCCTTGGATATATTAAAGTCTTGCTTATCTGTTTTATTTCCTTGCCACTCAAATGATCATGGGTCTGTAGACTGCTGGGTTGGACAAAATATGCTCAACAAACTGCTCAACATGTGAGTGCCTTAAGTTTTTCATATATGTTTGAAGGCACAAGCCTTGGTCTCACAGTAAAGATGTTCTTTATGCTACAAGTGTTACTGGAGTTTTGACCTCTTCAGATTTTTCTTTTTAGATATTTTCTTCAGGTTCACCTTCAAAAGACATCAAAAGGACATCTTCATATTATTCAAAATTAAACTTTTTATGACAGCCTCATTTCTGGCATTGCTGCCGCGCAACATCTGAACTGGTTTAGACTTTGATATAGACTACTACATATTGTTTTCATACCCTGTATAGAAGCACCAACTATCAGTAGAATATTTATTTATTTATTTATTTTTCATTTGTCACCTGTCTATATACAAAAAAAGTCTGTGTAAATCCATGATGATGAGATGGTTAAACTATGGTTTGTATTTAACTTGCTGGGCTGACAGTAAACCCCCTGCCTTTTCTCTTTGGCCCCGATAATCTCTGTCTCTGTCTCTCTCTCCCTCTCTGTCTGTCTGTCTCTCTCTTTCCTCACACATAAGAAATACACACGCACACACATCCACAGAGAGAGAGAGAGAGAGAGAGAGAGAGAGAGAGAGAGAGAGAGAGAGATCGTATACAAAATACATGTAGTGTTGATAGAATAACCCCCTGCCAGTTTTTGATAAGTCATTAAAGACACACACACACACATGCACACACCCTAAATGATGTTAAAAAGGTGGAATGAATATGACGTAGGTGCAAAACTTGACTTATCTACAAATGACTGAAGACATTTGATGGATTTACAGTGCAAAACACACACACCCCTACACACACGCACACACATCAGTTTCCCTTGCCTCTGGTATGGAAAAGTAAATTCTGACCCGTGGCTTGCTAATATCTCTCTTTATGACATCAACAGAGGAACAAACATGTTCTCGGCAGGAAGTTAATTATTTGTTACAGTCAGGGTCTAATAAAAAGACAGACCGATATGGTGTGACACCTGAAGCCATTATCCCCCACCCCCAAACACACACTAACAGCTACACACACATACACAAGGTAAATGAGCACACACATACACGCTGCATGAGCGGGTAAATGAAAACGCTGTGTGTTTAGTCACTGTCCAGGAGGTCTCTGTCACCTCTGTAATAGCACTATCCCAGGGGTGTCAACTGACTTAATTAAAAAAGTACATGCACATAAACGCGAATATGCACACATACACACACCTGATGCTAGCACATTTAATTAGGTTCACCTACATCAACACAGAAACACACATTTGGGGCTGGTGGATTTAATTATCCTAACAGCATTTGGATATCAGCTCTTCAAAGCTGTATTACTGTAAATTGGATGGCAGAGGAAGCGTGTGTGTGTGTGTGTGTGTGTGTGTGTGTGTGTGTGTATGTGTTTGAAACCATCATTATCCTCCACAAACGACTTTAATTCAGTTAACTCAGAGAACTCACCGAAATTTAGTGAAAAAGTTTAGTTTTTGGTTCAGACAGTGCAGCAGCAGTGCCTCAATGTGGCCATTCATTAGACACATTTGTTCAGGATGGTGTTTCAGCTATGACCTGTCTACTACACCTAACACGCAAGTGCACAAACTATCTATCAGCTGGTGCCAATCCCAGCTGACATTGGGCGAGAGGCGGGGTACATCTTGTCCTTGCAGGGCTGACAAAACATTGTCTCAACATGTATGTATTATGATATCAACCACCCTTTTAAGCATGTCCCCGATCTTTGCCTAAATTTAACCAAGTAGTTCCTTTGCCTAAACCTAAGTGAACTTAAAGCATACAGGAGACAGATGAGGAGGATGTCACATTAATTATAATGAATAAATGTAGAGGTTTGGGAAGCAATGACAAATAATGTTACCCTGATATAGATGCCAAGATTAGAAAACACTCATATGGCCTCTGTGACAACAAAGTACCAATGATATGCCCTTTGAGTTTGAGCTTTCTGGATAAAGCTCATTATATTAAGTCTCAGAGTAGCTCCTAGAAATGCTATGAACTACAAACTACCCGTAACTGGTTGCCAAATTCTTGTTGTATTTGAGAATGAGTTATTAAGCACATTGTTCACCTGCAACCAAATTTAGATGACATGCAGAAAGTACTGGTGATGGGTGACACTACAGCAACATGATAGATGTATATGTGTAACTAAGTAGCCATGAGTCTGACTTTGTATGAAGCTGCAATATTTACAGTTGTTGTGTGTATTAATAAAATATTAACTGAATATTTTTTTCTTATTTTATTTGTATTTATTAACTGACTTAATATTTCATTCAACAAGAAAGGACATGGGGGCAAACTGTAAACACATGAGGCCTTAACTAAATCACAAAATTAAATTCTGAACATTTCACAGCAACAGTAACAAAAACAATGTCACTAAAGGATAAAAAAGAGTTCACAATCTGTCACATGACTGCACATGATTGACAATACGTGATGTTTTTTGCATGTGTCCTGCATGTGTGTGGTATTTTAGGCATATGATGTTGGTTTTTACATCTCTTCACAGAATGTGCACCTCTTATTTTGTCTCTGTTTTTTAAGGGTTACAGAGCTTGGTTCTGACCCATGTATATCTCATGTCTTGTGTTTGAGGAAGGGTTGGCATCTTTGAATGAGGGGTGTCACCTCCTCACTTCCACTTGAATATCTTCCTCTGAGTCCAGCCTGGATTCCCCTCCATCCACACCATAACTGATTCTAAAATGCTATATTTATGAACCAGTAGTGTCTGCACATCTGCATACTGAACACTCCTTCAATGAATTGTTCTTGGTTAACTCTGAATCAGATGCTAAACAACCCAGAACTAATAGCTACACATTTCCTCCTTATTAGGAATATATTAGTCACTCTTTGTGCCTTCTCACGCAAATTGGTGAATCGTCCAAGCTACTGGGAACAACATGAGTCAACATGAAGGGAAATCCAGTAAGTGCAGCACCCAATTCAGATGATAGAATTTGAATTGTGAGGCAAAATGAATGAGGATGGAACAGTAGATATAGTTGAATAGTGGTATATTGGAAAACCATGGATAAATTACTGCCTTGTTAACCTTTAACAAAGTGTTGTATATAACCATTGGTTTATATTCACAAAAAAAAAAAAAATAAAGAAGTAAGTAAAAATGGGCCCAAAATAGAAAAAGAGGAGATACCCCCAGGAGACTGAATTAAGTCTTTATTGTGTTTGCACACATTTATAATATTAAAGTCTCAGTCTAACTCTCTTCTGCTCCTTCCAAAGTATGCAGTAGAGCAGGTGAGTGGGATTTTGTCCTACTTCTCAGGCAGTTACTACAGTTCAAAGTCCATCCACAACAAACTGTGGTTTGGAGGCTCACTATACTTGGATAGAATCCACTTGTTGATCGGTACTTTTCAGCTGGGTTTTCATAATCACTCACTCTGCCATGTTCAGTGTCCATTCCAAAACAAATATTGCACCACTGTTGGCAATGGAGATCATGCATTTTCAAAAAGACTTACCATTTGTTTACTAATCAAGACATAGACATAGCCTTCTTAAAAGTCGACCAATGACTTTGTGGTACTTAAATTATATGTATGCCAATGTATTTGAAATTGTATGTTGACATGTCTAAAAGAATATACAAATTATGATAACATATCCAAAACAGCTGTTGATGTGTTGACATTTACATTTCAACTAGTCACAATCTTTTTTCAACATGTGGAAATTCAATTGAAGATATCTGTAATTATTATTAATAATTAATATTATTAAAAATATTAATAACTGATCAATATATTAAAGATTACTATACATAAAATTGTGACTATATAAAATGTAATTTCTATACGTGTGAAAACATTCATTGTGCATGTCAAATGTTGTACAAATATCTTAATATCAAAATATCATTCTACTAGTGAAAACTAAATTGTTGCTAGTTGCCCCATCCATATTAAATATTAAAAAGGCTTGTGATACACATAACCATGTTTGGGACAAGGCACACACATACGAAACATCACCTTCTTTTTACAGCCACCATTTATTTCATAGAGTTTCACTATCATTACAGCTTCCATGGAGAGATTTAACTTTCTAAGTTGCATTGAGCAGCTTCAGCTTTAGAGCTACTGTTACACTGCTTTGTGAGACTGATATTAAATGTTGTTTTTGTGTCCATGACTGTGCCACAACCTTAGGCACATGTTCATTATTGTAACCATGAAAATAGAGGTCCAAGGAAGGACTTATTTTAACTCAAATTATGACCTTTTCCTAAAGCAAATCAAGTAGATCTTGTGCCTATACCTAACCAAACTGGGGCTGTTCCATTTTAACTTTGTGTTTATTATTGTAACAATGACAAAGATGGATACATTGTGAGGGTGGTACCCTTACACCTGCCACCGTAGGTAGGAAGGGACAAATGTGGTTGTTCAGGTTGGAAGAATTCAAAAGACGTGGGGGTTTACCAGGCAAGCAGGGTGTAATGAAATTATAATCCACATTAAAAAATGATGATGATGATGATGATGATAATGAGATTTAGCGTTGTATGTGTAATTTAGTTAAGTCAGTTAAAGCAGCTTGATGGTAATCTAATGGGAAAGATTGAATGTAGGGTGGCACGGTTGTGTAGTGGTTAGCACTGTCTCTTCACCACAAGAAGGTCCCAGGTTCAAGCCCGGGGCTTTTCTGTGTGGAGGTGTGAATGTGAGTTTGAATGGTTGTTTGTCTATACATGTTGGCCCTGCAATAGACTGGTGATCCATAAAGGGTGTATCCTGCCTCTCACCCAATGTCAGCTGGCGTTATCCCACTGTCAGAAGCCTGAAAGCCGGTAATCGTGTTTGAGGTGATGTTTTGGGAAGTGTGTATTTAAGTCAATCATAAGGAATGGAGAGCTTGTTGTGTATCCACAGGCGTTTGATGATGAGGATGTAGCTGCCCACTATACACAGCACAAACCTAGTGGGCATCATGGCCCTGACTGAGAACATCTGATGTTGAGAGACCTGATGACCTAAGGTTACATCACTGATGATGTGTACCAAGGCACTCACCCCTTCTTCCTCATTTATTTAAGTGACTGGAGAATCCCCAGTGATAGCAAACCTCAACTGATTTACCAGTCACTGGCTGGAAGATGGAGGAGTAATGAAAAAAGGAAGCTGAGTGGAAAGCATCCAGGGTCTGCGATGTGTCATATGTAGAAATAACAAACCCCAGCACATGCTACCATTTTTACTGCAGATGTTCAACAGACAAATTGAACTCAGACATTTTAGACAGACAGAAAGGTAGAGAGACTGGTGAACTGTTTAATTTCCTCACATCCCATGGTGCTGCCTAGGTGGAAGACAATCAAATCTCATTTGTGAAAATCTCTCCTGTCCTCCAGCTGGGCTATAATAGGACTCTCAAGAATCAATCTGACTCTGCTCTAGAGACAAGCTAAAGCATCACCTTTGTTTCATTGTAATGTAGAAGGAGACTTATGTAATTTCAAATCTAAATGTTAAAATATATGAAATATAAAACTTCTCATCATATTGATACCACAGGTGTGTTTGCCCTGAAAAATGAAGTAATGAAGAGGGGAAAAAAAGACCATTGTATCCTGTTCCATCAAGGTTGTATCTGATAGTTACAGTAGGGTTTAACTGTCCAAATCCTCCCTTCCTGACAGAAACCCTTTCTACTCACACAAAGTAATGAGTAGCAGTGAAAATGGTCCTTAAAACCTCAGCACATTGTCAGTCTGCATGAAAACTCTGTGATGCACCTGTGAATTCACAGGAAACCACATCTTGTCTTTGCTGAATTCTTTGCCCATTATTTATTCCTACGTAATTTGTGGCCATCCATGTGCATTAATTATTTTTCTAATGTCATTATATACTGTCACTGAGCTGTATGTTCCTGTCTGAACCTTAGTGTTTTCTCTGCATTAGTTAATGATTTTATGGTGTGAGTGGTAGCTATGCTCACCTTCTTTTTTATTGAGGAAACTGTTAAAATACATGAAGTAGAATACAAGGGCAGCATACCTGCTTTACGCTTTCTTATTAATCATTAAAAATCCTTGCACTTACCCCTGTTCAGCTGGATTTAATAGCAGAGAGAACATTTGGTGGTTGGTATATTTTGCTGTGACAACACAAATGAACATGAAAGTGTAGTTGCCACGCAACCAGTAGAGATGCCAGAAAGTCACTGCACCCGGCAAGGAAATATTTCAGCACATAATCCTCCTTAAAATGGTGAGTTGTCATTTTCAAACTTCAGTTTTTGTAGTTTGAGTTTGTGTGTTAATTAGTAATCTTCAGATGTGCTGGGTAGAAGGTAGATTTTGAAGAACAAAAAAAACAGCATCAGTTGTTTGAGCAAGTTACCTGAAATAACATATGTTTATGTTCAAATAATAAAGCCCACTCTAGCAGCCATAGCAGTTACAACTGGTGCAAAGGAGTAAGTAAGCTGATGGTATTATACAGCGACAAATTCTGTGTAAGCAGGGAGACTCTATCCTTAACAACCATGACTATGAAGGTCCCCTAAGCTTAAAAAATAGTTATTTTGATCAAACCCACAATGTTTCCCTCACCCTATCAAAGCCCTTATTTTAACCCATTTAACCCATTATCATTTCCTAAACCTAACTATGTCCCTTGTGTGCCCAAACTTCAACAAACTTGGACTAGCTGTTCCATGTTTCCTGTCTTCATGCTAAACTAAGCCACTGTACATATTTACTGTACACGAGAGACATGACACACTGATCTCATCTAAACAAGCCCCTGTGGCCACCCTGCTTGTTTACAGTCTCAATGCCTCTGACAGCACCTTCTGGTCAAATTAAGTGGATTCACTATCCATTTGTCCTTATGGTCTCCTGAAGGAGCTAGACACTGACAAATATTTGGTTTGTACGTGTACATTGAGCCAAAAGTTCTTGACAGCTATACAAAATGTTTGCAAAGCTGCTCAGAATGTACAGACGTGAGTTAGTGGGTAAGTAGCTACTGCAACACAAAATCTAGGGAGACACCAGACTTTGAGTTGTACATGTACATCCATCTTGTAGTCCATTCACCATCATCATCAAATTTGTTTCTAACATGTAGTGTAAAGAAAAATGTGGATATATCAAAGCAGTCACATGTAGAACAATCTGTTGCATCTGGTAAGGATTCAGATCAAATATTCAGAGGTTATTTATTAAAAACATAGTGTCCTCATTGCTGTTGAACTGTCCTGTTTCCTTATATGTAGTGTACCTCTGAAAATAGTGGAGCTGCTCAGCATTGGGATCAATAGTTATCATTCTAAAAACACTGACACACAATGGTGTTCATAAGCCCAGGTCTGAATGAATGTAATGACACCGGTGCTGCATGGAATTGGGAAGGAGTCAGAAGAACAAGTGTGTGGGTAGCGGGACTGCAGTCAGACAGGCTCTGATAAAATGAAATTAGTGAAATGAAATGAAGAGATGACAGCGGCTCAGTCGTGACCTCTGGAAAACAATGATCAGTAGGGTACAACGTGACAGGCCGGGGACTCTTCTTCTCACGTATAATTGCTTAAGACAGACCACTAATGAACATGAGAAAATTGCAGTAGACCAAGCAAGTCTCTGCAAGTCTGAACAAGAATCAACATGAAACATCAGACATTTCAGTTTGTGGTCTGTCTTTGACATCACTTAGACTAGGGGCAGCCACATGGCGCTCTTTGTCTGCATATATGTCACATTACATTACCACTTCATTTAGGCTCATTTTAAATACTGGACCAAAACTACACACATCATAGAGGACCAATAACATGCCAGTACCATGCATGCTACACACGCACACAGACAGATGCACATAAAAACACTGTCAAATGTGACTGTTGTTCCAAATACTTTCAAGTACTCAGGTGTGGGACAGCTAGCTATCCCTTCTCGTCAAAGTCTGTAAGCCAAGTGGTCTTCAACTGTACAGTCTAGTTTTAACTTTTTTGGTCACTGTTCCAACAGTCTAACATTTTTTCACACTGCTGCATTTCAGGAAAACTTTCTCATTGGAAAACATGTTTGTTGTATAACTGTGTATTGATTAGGTTTTTTTCTTTCTTTTTTTAAAGAAGGTGATTTATATTTACTCCTCTTATGCCATCCTCTTTGGGAACCATTGGTATAAACCAAATTTATTATTTATTGTAGTTTGTCTGAATACAGGAGAGGCAATAAAGTTCATGCATGTGTGCCCATCCCCACAATAACTACAATTTCTAAAACAGTTCATTAGTATGCATGCTTAAAATAACGTATGTAAAGTTGTAGACTACACAGAATTTTATGCATCTGCTGTTGTCAAAAACCATAATTCAGCTGACATTACTGAACTGCTGGAATCTGCCGTTTATCTGCACACATGCACATAATCACAGCGGTTCAAAAATCTCATTAAGCAGTTTGATGAGGACCTGCCAACTGATCTCTGCTTTCAAAGGGACCAGACTGTGACTGGTTGGCCACAGCTTAATTAATCCTTAACATCTTTTAACGTGTTAAAATGCCATTTAGTGTCTGTGTTTGTTGTACAGCCATGTCATTGTCCAGTGCAAGGACATCATCTCACTTGTTTCCAAGGAAAAACAAGAAAGTGTCAGCACAGTTTCTGAGCAATGTTCCCTTTAAGCTGCGCGCCTGCGCAATCGTGCGCTGCTCCCGCTTTCTCGGTGCACAGCAAAACTATGTAGCGCATAAAATTACAGTGTGCGACAGTGTGCACGTCTGATGGTGCTCACAGTGGTCCAAGCAATTCTCAGGGAGTTTGTGTGTATGCTCAGACACATGAAAAATTAGGGGGAACATTGTTCCCGAACTCCAAATGGTTGTTTGTCTATATGTGTTGGCCCTGCGATGGTCTGGCAATCCGTACAGGGTGTATCCTGCCTCTCGCCCAAGAGGATTGATGCCACTCTCATATCTGAATAGTGTACATAAGGCTACACCAAGCAACTGTTTACTTTAGTTTAGGATGAAGTCTCCAAGGAATCATTGCTCCCAGTCAAGATGCTGTCCCCCTTTAAGACCACAACATATTGCTGTTGCTTAGTGAGTTAGAGGTGCTGGTAGGAGAATTTAGTTACCTTTAGACTGAGCCAGTCTAACTGTTTCCCCTGGTACCAGTCTTTTTTTTGTGGGCTTTATGCTTTTATTGACAGGACAGTGAAGAAAGACAGGAAATCGAGGAGAGAGAGTAAGGGAATGACACACAGTAAAGGTCCAGCTGGACTGGGAGTCAGACCAGGGACCAGCTGCTCAGGGCACTGAGGCCCATGTGATACATGCCCTAACCATTCGGCTATCAGGTCACCCTGGTCTTAATACTAAGCTAAGTTGCCCAGCTGTTGGCGGTAGCTTCATATTTACTGAACAGACATTAGAGTGGTATCTCCCAACTTTTCAAGAAAGTGAATAATCAAACTGTTTACTAAGAGTAATAAAGAAAATATATTACTGATTTTACATACAAATGAAGCTATCTGAACACCAGTTTGATAGATTTTTACATTTTTTATTTAATCTGCCTGTTTAGCCTACTCCATCACCAGAAGCTTCTTCCAGCTCCTTTACTGGGTTGGTTCAAAACAGACCCTCTGAGATTGACTGAAAGCTTTAAGATGTAGAATGCGGTGAATTTCCACTGAATTGTCCCTAACTGCTGCAAATAGAACAATCAATCTGCTGTCCCTGCAGGTCTTTAGTCATTTGCAGATGCTCTTTCTTACTTTAAGGCAATCAAAGGTGCATTTACACCACAGGAGGAAAAACAATGTTGGCCTCCTCTTGTTGGGAAGTTCAATTTACAATAGTCATGCTTTACTGCACATAAAATTATTTTTTATTTGTTCCCCTTATGTGCCTTAATATCTAGTGTTGTTGATGACAGACCAATTCAGAGCATCTATTCACATCTGCTCCAGCTTGTCTGTCAGCTGCAAACAGTAAAGGTCACTCTGGTGTTAAGACTCAACTCAAGTTTCCAAAGAATGGACAAATAAGTGAGAGAGCTCTCTTATTTAAAATAGTCACCATTTCTTAGTCTCCTCACTTTTTCTTTCTCAAAACCATTTCCAGGCCTTCAACATGTATTTCACCTCTCTCCACATTTTCTCCTAGTCTTGTTTAAATCCAGATGGCTTGTTTCTGCCATCTGGTGGTACATGTATACTATTACAACTTTTAGAGGAGTTGTTGGGGAGTGGTTTCATTCTGTGTCAGTGTCATAATGTGTCAGTTACACACATATTTGACTTCATTTGATACATAAAGTAACATATATGTTGTATCAAATATTCACAACTGCACAGATTCAGCCTCCACAGATTCAACCCAAAGGGCATGAAAAATAAATTATAGAGGTTGTAACACAACAAGTCGTAATGCATAATATTTAAGCATTTTTTAGTTAAGGGTATTTAACATCATCTGGTGAGCTATTACCAAATTTTGGCCTCAACACGCTGAAAGAATTTAAATCTATCTATGAATTTGCAATAATCATTGACAGCAGTACTCCAACTCTACAGTATTTTCCTACATGAAATCAACTCTCGATAACTGAAATGATCTCAGGGCACTTTTCATGTATAGCAGGTCTAGGCCATATATTTCTTCAGTTCTTCTGACAGTTTGAGTGCCATCAAAATGCAGCTTATGGTTGTAATTCCATACAGTGGTATTTTGCACAGCTTTTTATTAATATTATAGTTCTTGTGTAACTTGATTATGTTTTCTCAGTCTACTGCCTGTAAAAGAAAACACAGAGCCATTCTGTGTGTTTGACATAGTACTTACATACACATACACTACCGCCTAAAAGTTTGGGATCACTTGGAAATTTTCTTGTTTTCCATGGAAACACACATGAAATTAGTCTGAATAGGAAATATAGCAAATGACCAGGACATGCTGGCATGTCAGAGTTAGAAATAATGATTTTAATGGAAATGATGAATGTGTTCTTCAAACTTCATCAAAAAAAAAAAAAAAACTCCTTTTGCAGCAATTACAGCCTGGCAGACCTTAGGCATAGCTGTCAGTTTTTCAAGGTAATCTGATGAGAATTCAGCCCATGCTTCCTGGCAGCATCTCCCACAAGATGTATTGGCTTGATGGAGTCTTACAGAGGTTCAGATCTGGAGACTGTGCTGGCCACTCCATTACAGTCAGAATTCTGGCTGACTGCTTATTCTTTAAATATTGCTGACACAGTTTGGAGGTGTGTTTTGGGTCATTCTCCTGTTGTAGGATGCAACTGGCCCCAGTCAAGTGCTGTCCACAGGCTCATCTTGTGATAGCTTTCCTTCCTCAAGGTCCCTTCCACTCTATACAAATCTCTGATTTTACCACCTCTAAAGCACCCCCAGACCATCACGCTGCCTCCACCATTCTTGACTGGTGGTATTAAGCACTGTTCTTGCATCTTTTCATTTGTTCTGCGTCTCACAAATGTTCTTCTGTTTGATCCGAAGACCTCAAATTTGGACTCATCTGTCCACAGCACCTTCTTCCAGTCTTCCATTGTCCAATGTCTGTGCTCTTTTTCCCATTTCAGTCTTTTCTTTCTATTTATTTAGTTTCCTCGCAATTTCTCACATTGAATAGCCGTCCTTTCTAAGCACAACAATAAAGAAAGTTCTCTAAAGAAAGTTCTTTCTTTCTGGCCATTTTAAGCCTGTAACCAAACAAACAACTGCTGATGCCTCAGAAACTAACCTAAAGAATACCATGCTCCATTTTTTGCTCCCTTATTAGTACAACAGCTTTCAGCTGTGCAACACAATTGCAGAAGGGTTTTCTAATAATCACTTAGCCTTATAAAATGATTAACTTGGATTAGCAGCCATACCAGGAGATTGATGCAGAGGACTGACCGTTGCTGATAAAAGGCCTCTAGGTAAAAACGTAGATCATTCTTTAAAAATCATACAATTAATTTTAATTGTTTGTGAAATGGATAAAATTGTTTGTGAACTGCATGAAAATGTATTTTTCTTTGGAAAACAAGTGATTGCAAGTAATTGGAAACAAGTGATTGCAAGTGATCCCAAACTTTTGAGTGGTAGTGTATGCATTTCAATTTTTTTGTTATTTTGTACAAAAGGAGTATATGTGTATACCCCACATTATACTGTGCCTTTGTTGTGGGCTGGCAGGTATGTTTAAAGCAGCGTTTGTCTATATAAAGTACAAATTTTTGGGCAAGGCCAAATGCATTTCAAAGTCTGATATATTTCTCTGAGTCCCTTCACCCAGCCATGAAGTATATTTCCATACCACTGAGCAAATTCTGTACTTTACTTTGAGCCCAGGATCTTTTAAAATCTGTCCTGAAATCTTACTAACCTGGCACTGTGTAAATGTTTTTTAAAAATATGCAAGAAAAAAAACAACACAGGCAATGAGTATACTTCTTTATCTTAAATGTCAAGTCAAGTTCATATTAATCATTGATCATATTAGTCCACTTCTTCACTCCATGTAACTTTGCTTAAGAGTTCATAAAGTTGCACCTAAAGCCAATTACATACAAATGGATTGTACACAGATTAATTGAAAACAGAATATGAATCATAATCATAATAATAAAACGTGTATGCCTGGCTCTATACAGTGTTTACATACTCACATACATATACCATATATATATATGTGTGTGTGTGTGTGTGTGTGTGTGTGTGTGTGTGCGCGCGCATAGATATATATATATATATATATATATACACACACACACACACACACACACAATACCACATCATCTCCTACTGCAGTATTGCACTGCAGCCTTGTTAAGCCCCACATATGTGCAGACAGAATAGCCTCACCATTAAAGCGGTAACAATAATTGAGCGGCAGTTGTTGCCTGGAATTTGTATGTGTATAGTGATTAGTAACAATGTAAACTATCTTTCAGGAATGAAACATACAAAATCTGTTGGATTGTCAGGACGGTGTGAGCCAAACATTTTTAAATGTTGTCAAAATGAGGGGAAATATAAAGATGTGTAAAGTCAGGCCCTGCGACATGCCCATCAAACTTAAAAGCTTAAATGCTACCAACATAGCTGGGTGCATTGTACTATACATAACAGAGCACTGCTATCTCAGACTGTGCAGATCATGTTAATGCATAATGATTATTAATAATCACAATTATAATAAAATTATTATTTGATTGCTTACATATTTAAACATGAAGAATGTGTCCCCTGCAATATGTGCTCTCTACAATGGGCCATGGCTGCAATTTATAAGTGTAATTCACCACATTTCAATATCCATTCTAAATGTAATTTTGTCAGAACAGTCATTTTGTCATTTTAACAAACAATAATTTCCATATTTTGTAATCCAGTTACAGGCACTATAATACATCATTTCCAAAGCATAGCCAGCATTTCCCTCATTCCTCACTTGAACCAGTACATGAAGTTGGACTGGACAGCTGGAAAGCACATATTGTTGCTGCAGGTACCTCCATAGCTGGATGGACAGGCTGAACAAGGAATCCCCACTCTATATGGAGCCTCTCCTATCCAGTTTCCTCTGCAGAGAAAAAAAATCACAAAAATAAATTCATTTTTCCAAACAAAGCTTGTCTGGTCTTCAATACAAATTCAGGCACACAAGCACAGATATAGTAGACTTATTAACTGACTTCATGTATGTCCTCTCTGCCTATGATTGCCCTCTCTTGTTGCCCTCTCAGATCTGTTGTATCTCTGACCACACCCAGCATCAGTGATGACTGTGTTGGGGTGAGGTCAGAACTGTGCTGTGTTGCACCTGTGATCACCATCAGTGATGGCATGCTGTGCCGACACACCTTGGGATACACCACTGCAGTAGTGTGAGAACACCAGCAAAATCCAGATTTTCAAGTGCTGTGTCACTATTTAATGAGAGGATAAAATATCCATAACATAGACAGCAATGGGGGATGGTTGGGAAAAGAATCTGTACAGTGTATTGATTCTCATTGATGAAAAATAACCTTCCCTGTGATAAAAACATCATTATCATCACTGACACTACCAGGAAACTGCCACCAGTCCCAGTTTGGGTTTCTGGGCCATAATTCCTGTTACCCAAAAGGCCCTTTCTGATGAGCCATATATCAGGGTGGTGTAGTAGTACTGCATATCACTTAGTCAAACATAACCTTCAACACTGCTACATCTTGTGTATAGCTTTGTATTCAGGCAATACATGAATTGGTTAATTGTTAATTGTGCCCAATATACACAGTTCTAGAAATGTGAGACACAGACTTAAATGGAACTAATTGGACTGTACTTATGGCACTTTTCTAGTCATATCAACCACTCAAAGCGCTTCACACTACAGGTCACATTCACCAATTCATACAGCACTTGTTCTAAACACACAAAGTGCTTTCTAACACATTCATACACATTCACACACTGATGACACATTAGGGTTCAGTATCTTGCCCAAGGATACTTCAGCATCCGGGCTGGAGGAGCCGGGGATCGAACCTTCCAATTGATGGGCGACTGCTCTACCTCCTGAGCCACAGCCGCCAACTAATGGTACTAATGGAACTACCAGTCCCTGAAGGAAATCCTGAGTTTAGTTCTTGGAGTTTTAGGGGGTAAAATAGTCAGTGCATCACCGTCCCCTCTGGTAGAATCAATGTCATAATCAAGGAATGAAAGAGACTGCAGTGAGCACAATGAAGTGTGACTCAACAAATGCAAAAATGCTCTTTTTATGCATGATGCAGAAAAGCATGAGCTGAACAAACAGTACCATGAATCTGCAGCCAGAGGTCTATGATGTGGATTGTAAAGTTAATAAGTAAACTGAAATAAAATAAACACGGTCGCATTCTGAAACCTTTTACATGACTGCATCAATCCGATACTATCAGTATTAATTCTAAGACATAAAACATGAGGAATTCATCTACCAGTATGTTTTTGTTCCTCTGATGCTTTTCATAATTTACCTTCAATTTACGTGCCATCTTACACTAATAGTTTGTTCCTCTTTGGATGTCACAAATCGCTGTTCTACTTCCCAGTCTTTGTTATTTCTGAGTAGTATTTTACCCTCTTCTTATTTTATTACTTACAGATAACTAAAGTGCTAATCTGAGAATATTTCCTTTGTTTCATCTTCACTTCAAATGATATTTCAACTTCACTCAGTCTTTACACTTAAATGGACACTTCAGTTTCATTCAGTGTTTACACTTCACAGAGAACACAAACCCCAAAACCTCTTTCAGTACTTTCATTTTAGTTGCTAATTCAGCCTTTCAATACTTGTATTTGAACTGCCACTTCAACTTCAAAAGTTACTATACTGTCCTAGTTGAGCTGTTCGAACATCAAGTAGGCAAGAAGTCAATCTCCTTTCATAAGTGCAGGTCAGTCAGGATATAGTTTTGTTGCTCCAAATCCTTTATACTGACTCAATATACATGCAGTCAAGAACAGGAGGGAAACTGAAAGAATAAGGAAAAATAAAAAACAAAGTCATCTTTTCTTCATATAGGTTAATTGATATGTATAATAAGGCAGACCTGGTGCCTGTGACATCTTACATTCATTCCTGTAGATTTTACCAGTTTTTTCTTGCTTACAGCAAAATAGAATTTGTATTAAATTCTTACCTGTACATCTCTGTACCTGTACATTAGCTCTTGAACAATAATTTTTCAACTTCCAGTCATTGCTCCTGCCATGGATGGCATCAGATAAAAACTTAAGTTCCTACAGGACCGTCTTGTTTTCTCTCCCCCTGCTTCCTGTTCACACAGCATCTTAAATATTAGCTGCATGAAACTGAAATATATCAGAGGGTGCCACATATGACACACTGAACAAACATACATGTCTGGAGGGCACAAAACCTGGTCAACACAAATTGAAACAACATCACTGCACTTCATGAGAAAGCTGAAACAGACAGGTGCATATCATAGTCATACATTACATTTGTGTTTTATGGTCTGTCCCCACAGACTGATTTGACAGACTGAGGATCAATTCATACTTAGGTGAGTAGTTGCAGACGAGGAAGGTGGCCTCTCTCCAAAGAACTCCCCACACAAACATGTTGTAGCAGGTCTGCACTGCACAGCCCACTCTGTTGGTGGTTGCCCACACCATCTGAAACACACAGCAACCATAGAAGCACTCACAGAAATAGCTTCAGATTGACATTCAATCAGATAGCAGACGAAAGATGTCCATAAAGATGTCAAAGCTGTCCAAGCTAATGCAGGAAAAAAAAACAACTAAATTTTATTCAGCATGTGTTGCCATACAGGTGACATGGTGGTGCATGGCAAGACAGTTCTGGGTTTGAATGCAAACTCTTTTCTGTTCTCATCATCATTGGCTGTCACTAATTAACATTAATTCTGTGAGTAACTCATGCTCTCTGCAAGCCTGTATTAAGTTAGATAGTTTATTAGAGGTAATATTACGTGAATGCGTCAGATACATATTTAAACATGTATGTTTGTTGTATGTTTTGACAATTACTCTTATACACATGTACAAATCTACCTTAAAGGCCAATGATGATGACCTTTCTTACCTGTGTGTAGTGTGTGCACATGGGCCCGTAGCAGAGCAGAGGGCAGCTGGGATTGCAGAAGCGAGGGTAGGGGAACACGTAGTCATTGACTTCATCATACCAAGGTTTAACCAGCTGCAGGATAGACTGATATCTGTGGTGGATAGAGTGTACTGAGTTGGTTCTGAGGGAGAAAGATGAATCGCAGTGCATAGTGTAATGGACTACACTTCTTTACCCAAGAATATATATGGCATAAGTATATGCATAATGACAGGTGCATTCAGAAGTATGCTCTGTTGCACCTGTAACCACAAACCAGTAGTGACATCACAAAATCGTGGAGCACACCAGCAGCTTTCCACTCCAATAATTATGCTTCGTTCTGTCCTCTGTCCTTCAACCATGTCCTTGAAAATGATCAAGGTATGTCATCAAGGAATCTATAGTTCCGATCCCTGAATGTGTCTCAGAAGTGAGCAACACCCCTTCACTCTGGAATCTGTGTATTGATTGGTCAGGTGATCTGATGGGACAGCAAAGTGGCTGTTTTTAATACTGTGGATTAGGCAAACTATTTGTGGGAACAGGCATAACAGCACCAACTGCAGCTCTAAAATATATATATATATATATAAAGTAAAAATATTGCATGTGTGTAGAATCCTAATCATGAATGAAGAATTAAACATTTGCAACTTTGTCTAGCTTTGTGGTCCTGTACAACTGCACGGTCATGGTTACTATTATTAGTCCCATAATATCCCTGAAAAGAGTATCATTTACTTACTGTATAAGTGGCCTTTCACAAACTGATTAGCCATTTGATTTTATTCAGAAACATCTATAGTTGTTAATTGCTCACGTCCCCTCTGCTGTTTCAGTAATAAACACATTTTAATTGTCTAAATGGTAAATGGACTACATTTATATAGAGCTTTTCTAGTTATGTTGATCACTCAAAGCACTTTATACTGCAGGTCACAATCACCCACACACACCCATTCACACACCAGTGATACATCAGGGGCAGTTTTAGGGTTCAGTATCTTGCCCAAGGACACTTAGGCATGCAGACTGGAGGAGGTGGGGGATCGAACCATTGACCCTCCGATTAGAAGACAACCCAATCTACCTCCTGAGCCACAGCCGGTGCCTGACTCCTGATTACAATAAATCTATAGTCAGTATTGGAGGAGCATTCATGGGTGGCAGGTGCTTTTTCTTTTTCTTAGTACACCTACACCCTGTACACAGTATTCTCATTGATATAGTGCGTGAATCTCAAATCAAACACAACCATGGTCTATCTGGCGCATGCTCTGCTGCAACAACACACACTGTACCCCGTTTCTGTGCACCACGGCTCGTTTGAGTGCACTAAGTCTCGTGTACGTATCCATATACTTTCTTTTACAGTCAATTACCCTAGACGGATCAAAATTGTTCGTTCCTTACAAAGTGAGCTATGGCAGATTAGCAGTGGCCTCGCACTACAGCCTGATACCAGTGACAGATTACTCACCTACAGCCATGAGGATCAACTATCACCCCGGGCTTCACTGCTATGCAGCACCAAGCCTGCTGTGGTCGTACCACCAGAGCTTTGGCTGAGGAAAACAAGGAGGAATCTGTAGCAGAATAAAGAAGCAACCATTAAATCCACCTCTCCCCTATCATCCTGTCAAATGTTTGCTTGTTCCGGAATTGAATGGACTTGCTACATTCCTTGTGTCATCTGGAAAAGACATCATCAATACTGAGGTCAGCCATTCTGAGTCACCAATTCTTGGGTCACACAGAATGGGACAAAGGACAAAATGCAGGGTGGTGGGGTATGCCTCTACATCAATAATAGGTGGTTTAACAACATCAAGGTGCACCACAAACTATGCAAGAGATGCTGTCTGTGCCTCTGGCGTCCCTATCTTTTGTCTACAACACCCCCACCCTCCACCCCTCCAAGGATGATAGCGCTATGTTGGCTACCTTGGAGCTCCAGTGTTTATTTTGTAGAAGACTGGACAACGTTCTATCATTTTTTCAACAGTATGTGGACACCTGTACCTGTGTTGTGGTAACAGCACTGATTGCATTTTGTGGCCATTTATACCCACCACTTGGATTTGCAAACAACAACATTGTGTTTACTTCCAGCTATACAAACAGGAACTCAAACATCACCAACCACAATACATACATGCACCCCACAAACCGCAACATCAAAAACAAGGTTTTAAAAGCTAAACTAAAATACAAGGACAAACTGGAGTATGAATTTGACAACGTGAGTGCTGAAACCAGATGGTGAAAACTTTAATTCAATGTGAACCCAGACACAGCTCAACCACATCAACCGACAAAGAACCTTTCACCAGTAAACTAAACACACTCTGCACTCACTTCACACCTTTTCAGAGAAGGAGCTACACCATCAACTTAGCTGGTGTAAGCCAGGCAAGGTCCTGGGGCTGGGAACCCTCTCCAATCCTTGACTCACTCTTCTGTGTATTCTGTGAAACTTGGCTGAATACCCTAACACTGGAATAGGGGAGACTTTGACCAGAACCTCCCATGTTGGAACAGGTGGGACATCAGCCAGGTAATTGACACAAGAACAGTCGAGACTTCGACCCAGGAACTGATCCAAGAAACTGACACAGGAAGAGACAGGACATCATGTTGGACCATTAACCATTAACACAGGATCAGGAGAGACGTCGGCTGTGGCAGTCAACTCAGGAACAGGTGAGATGTTGCCTGGGGCAGTCGACACAGGAACAGCCACCTGGGCATCGATCATGGAACGGGGCGGCTGGGGTTTGGGGTTGCTGGGCAGCAGAGGTTCAGGGTCAGTGAGCAGCTGGGGTGCTGAATCACTGGGCAGCTGGAGTTCGGAGGTCGTAGGGATATCTGAGGTCCATAGATAGCAAAAACTTTGGCCTGGTAACTGGAAACCTGGAGCTGAGGCTGGGACTGTTAGATATCAGAAGGCTGGGAGACAGGCTGGGAGTCATGTAAATCAACAAGTTCAGAAGCCAGTCAGGGAACAAACCTCTCAGTGATGGATTTTTTGACACTTTCCAGTTAGCCCTTTGTAATACGGGACAAATGCCTCTTAACTACTTGCAAAAAGGTAACATGAGTGTATATAAAAAATTATGAGGTTCTTTTCTGATTGAGGTGTCTGCTACGTCCATGGTGGACAGGTTGTTCTGTTATGGTTCTGTTTTAGTTTAGTTTCTACCCAAAAGCAGATGAGAAGACAGGGAAAAGGTTATGGCTTGTTTGTGTTGAACAATGAGAAGAGGGACAACAAAGACAGTGAAGCAGGCAGACAGGTGAGGGGGAAGAAGCAGAAACTGCAAGAGGCCAACGGGTTAGCGTTGAGTAGCAGCAAGGCAGCAACTCTGGGACAGGAGACACACTGGCACTAAGAAAACAAGAGATGGCAAACAGGCAAGTTGCAGTGAGGTGGCAGCTCTGACACAGGGGTTACACTGGAGCACAGTGAAGAAGAACAATCTGGCAATAAGTGGAACCAGGCTTCTTATACCACAGGAGGTTCCAAAAAGAGAACAGGTGTGCAGATGATAATGTAAAACAGGTGACTTGGTGAGCCAGGAGCAGCACCACGCCTCCATACACATATACACATCCACTGAGAGACAAAGAAACAAACAAACAAAAAATAAAAAACACAGACACACTGGGAAAACCTGGTATTGTGGCTCTAGCCATGACAAAAATAAAGGAAATAGTAATAGGTGCCCCATCACCCTACCTTCATTGACACTGAAACAGTTAGAATGGTGCAGCTTTGGCCAACACACAAAGGACATTAAAAAAAGGTGTCATCAAAGATTATCAGTAATCTAGAAACTAAAAGGACTCTATGTCCCTTCCCATCTCCTCCAACTGTTGTACTAAAGTATTGTTAAATCTATTCTGCTCTACTGTTCCACCTGTTTCTTTTACATGCTGTCTGTCACAAACCAGACCAAACTCATGCTTTTCCAACACTGCTGCCAAGATAATAGTTGTCCCCAAACGCAACCTCCAAGAGCTCAGTTGTAAAGCTATCACACACATTGTTAACAACAATAACACAGGACATCACACAGCCACTCAACCTCACTGTTCTACCCTCTGGATGCAGGTACATGTCCCTGGGGTACAGAAGGGCCTGCTTAGCAAAAGCCTTGTACCTGCAGCTTTAGCAGCCCTAAACAGTGTGAGTCACTAAACATCTTGCTGTTTTGCCAAACACTGTCATGGGCTGAGCTGTGTTTGTACTTATTTTCCTTTGCTGTTATGTTACCTGGTGTTACATACTGGTGTGCAGCAATCTCTGCTTGTCATGGTTGCGTGATGATTTGTGTACAATGCTGGGAAAAATCATTTATCTAGGGGGACAATGAAGTCTAACTAACCATTACTGTAGCTAAAGTGGCAACTGTTGAGGGTGACAAGTGTCCATCGTTCCACGCTCAACTTTTTGACCGTTTTGAGTGCACCATCTTGGTAATTATAGTGCACTGTATGTTCCCATACTACATACTAAGTGTGAGTATGAAAGTTCACAAATGTAATGATTCCTTTCATTTTTCTTTGTTTTATTGTTCCTATATTCATTTTATTTTCCAATAATCAGTCTAAATACTGTTCAAGAGATTAAACTCTGACAAAAACAAACAAATAAAAATAGTTGAAACTTTATCTGTAAGGTAAAACTGCAAGTAAATGTTGCTATCATTCCTTTGTACATGTGTGCTGTACCTACCCCCCTGTCCTGACAGACAAGTTCTGTCCATAGAACTGCAGCAGGTAAGCTGGTCCGTGTGCCCACATACACAGTAGCAGCCCAAGCTTCAGCCATCCTGGCCAAATCATTGTCCCATACCTGTTGGAGAGAGTTTCCCATTTGAGAAGAGATAGTCCTACCCGGTGTAGAAAAACAAGCTAGATACATTTCAGGAGACAAGCCATAATTAATAGTACAGAGGCTATATTTATCATGTATATTTATCATGTTTCAGTGCTTGAAAAACAAAACAAGAATAAAGTCTAGATGCCACTATTCTGCTATGTGCTGAGTGGTAATCAACCCCTTACATTTTACATATCTTATGTAAAATGGGAAATTGTTTTCATGGTGTTTATATATATATATATATATATAATATATATATATATATATATATATATGCACTACTACATGCAAAACGAATGGTACATAAAATGATATGCTTTTATTTGCAGACCTATATAAGTGTATAAGAAACTCTATATAGAGTCAGTAAATATGTTTTTAAGTGTGTGTGTGTGTGTGTGTGTGTAAAATAGAAAGTAATGTAAATGTAATGTTAAATTAAATTGTAAAATTTAACTTCACAGCAGAGAACCTAATGCAGACTTGAGGCAGGCAACTCAGTTTAATTAAGCAAACAGCTCATAGGCAGATGAGGTGAAGAATATGGCAGGCAGAAACAAACAGTAGCACTATGCTCTCTTGCCTTCTCTGCATTAACTTTACATCGGTCATACTGCTGCTTGTGGTGATTTTTCAGATGCTGATACACTGAGGGGGAATGACAGGAGACTGACAGGCACACAGAGAGCAGGTAGAGACAGACACAGCTGATTAAAACTCTACAGGATTTGTCCTCTCTTTTTCTTTGCTTTTCGGCTCTACCAAAATATGTATAGCGGAAACACTGCAGACAAAGTTGGCGTCTTGCTCACAGCTCAGTTATCTCTATTGCCGGCCTGTTGATGCTGTCAGCCGCCCGTGATATTTGTCGCTCTGCTCTCTGTTTTCATCAAGTATCTAACTCCACAATTGTTGTCACTGTTGTCATTTTAAGACCAGGTGTGGTTGTAAAGTTTACAGCCTGTTGCTCTGTTGCTCCTGCAGTGTTCTGTGAACTGTGAGGCAGCTTTGCGGTTTGCAAATCGCATTAGTTCAAATCGGAATTGCAGTTCAATTTCAATAAATCATTAAGTCCTAAGTCCTAGTTTGTGGCTTCAACAAGCTAAAGCAGCAACAAGCAACATTCAGGTGCAGTGGGAGTACTTTAATCACAACTACTGTTTGTGTACACCAGTAAATACACCAGTAAATAGATGTTTGCCATCACCTTGTGGAGACTGGTCATCCACAGTGGATACCGGAGTGTAAGTGACCTATGTGGCTTTGGTATTGTGGCTGTTCACAGTTGTGTGTTGGACTTCTGCAATGCTTTTGCAGAAGTTCTGCTTCCTGAACACATCAAGACCCCTGATGCTAGGAACTTTAATTTGGAGATGGAAGCTTTTTAAAAAACAACAGATGGAAGGCACCTCAGTGTGTTGGAGCAAGACAGCAGCCACATTCCCATAATAGAATCAGAACTGTACCGACATGGCTATAACATTAGAGGATGGATGAAGGATGGCATTCCATTGTACAACAGGGTGTTGTTGATGGAAAAGATCTGTTCTGGGATGTGTGTGTTGGCTATGTGGAAGAGTACCACATGCATGAGTGCTGAAACAGTCACATTTTTGGGAAGTGGTGAGCAAGGGACAGTTTTTTAGCCAAAACACTGTCAATACCAATATCTCAGCCAAAATGTTATCTCTCTGGCCATGACATATGAAACACAAATTAATTGGAGACCCTGCGTATCCATTGTAAACATGGAAAATGAAGCTTTTTTCTGATACAGGTAGACTGACCCCACAATATCAGCAGTACAACATCAGATTAAGCAGTGCAAGGGCAATTGTAGAGATGACCTTTTGGAGATTAAAAGGTAGATGGAGGTCTCTCCTAAAGAGAAATTACTTCCAATTGGATGTTTACTGAATATGCATCCACTGCATTCTGTATATATTAGTGCACTGTTTTTTTTAATGTAGCACAGCTGAGAAGGTACTGGCATTTCACTGTACACCATGCTGTAACATCTTCACCATTAAGCACCACTTTCTGACAACTTTTTAGTTGAGTCTCAGTATTCCTTCTGGAGTTATTTTTTGGTTTGGTTTTGTTCTCAGGTTATTATTTGTCCTTGCATTCAAGTGAACCCAGCCTTTGCTAATCATAACTTTTTCTGAATTCAGGAGGTGAGTGATGTCACAAACTGTTACCCATTACAGTTGGTGGAAAAGGAGTAATATTGAGAAATGTGAGTATGTGACAAATTAATTGATTAATATCTTGAAATAAGTGGCATCACACCAAAACACATTTTTCAAATTAGCAGAATTATCTGTCCATGATATTTACAGTGTCTGGGCAAGTCTGCTATTGCAGACATGTGGCTTTGAGTGTTGAGAATACACTTGTACTGTTTGTTCCATTATTTCTTAAAACCAAATACAGACACAGGAGAAAGGGTTTTACAGAGGTTTCAGAGCACCTTGTAATTTAGTCATTGTAAATCTACAAAGTTTCACTGCAGTTATTCAGATGTGCCTTTATCCAAATGTTTCAGTTAGTTTCAGTTAGCTGTAAAATGTGAAGGGTGAGGATTGGACAAAGAAGGAGATAAAACAGAAAAGTAAACATCTTTAAACTTAAAAAAAAAAAGAAAAAGATATGAATCTGCTAAACAGGAAGTGGACCAAAATATCCTCTTTAAATTTTGATGATAGGTGATTTGTTTGGTGGGAGGATCCACCAATTTTGGGGGCTCAGAGTTCATGCTGATGTAACTGTCTGCGACAAATTCTGTTTCTATACAACTTAACTGCTGAGGCAAATATGTTTTGTAGGAAACCACAGCCATCCTTCTTATTATCATAAAATAAACAGGATGGTTGTGGTTTCTTAATGTTTTTTTTAAACAATTCAAAAATTTAATTAATTGCTTCTTTTATATATATATATATATATATATATATTTTTTTTTTTTTTAAACTTTTATTCATGTGCTTACTTAACAGGTATTAGTTATTTATATAGCTAATACTGAACACCTTGAGGTTCCATAGAACTCATCTGCAGGGAACTGCATGCCAAGCACATCATAAGAGTGGCTATGTACAGAGTCATGACATTTTATTTAGGAGCTTACAGTTTCTGTTAATACTCCACCTAGCGTTATCAGTGGGGAATGATATTCTGAAGGTTTGATGTGAAAAAATGTAATAATTACTACACATTTTACTCAGTTTATATTTTTTAAGAATAAATAATGTAGTAAAAGAAACTCCAGTCGCTGATGAGATGCTGTAATATATATATATATATATATATATATATATATATATATATATATATATATACACACACACACACACACACACACACATATATATACACACACACATATATATACATATATATATATATATATATATATACACATATATATATATATGTTTCCCTCTTCTTAAATGCCGTAGAGTAGAATATATAATTGTTTACCATATACTCCATGTTTGCAGCAGGTGGGAAGACGCTGGCTCTGACTTGGTTGTGATAATCCAGGATGGCCACCATGTCGCTCTGACTAATGAACCGTTTCCGCCGCACTCTGTGGACACTGGACGACGAGTTGTGTTTTATTACATCAGATAAACCAAAGTCGGATTGTTGCTGCAGATGTGGAGATCCCGCGGTGTTAATAACTTGCCCGCTAATTCCGCACAGCAGGACTAAATAAAAATAAACAAATCTCATATTAACACCTTTGAAATATCCGTCAAACATAGAGATAAACCTGTCAGAAGCTAACACTTTTGTTGTCCTTTTGTCTCCTTGAAGGTCCAGAAGTAACAGTCAGGCAGTGTAGATGTTCTTTTTTTCTGGTGAGTATTTGAAAGGTGACGGGGTTCGGCCTGCCCCTAGTGTCTTTCAAAATAAAACACACTGTACAGAGGTTAATGTAGGCTATTTTAGGAGTAGGCTAAATAAAAAATCTAATGATGTATTATGACACATTGTTTCATACGTCTACTTTGATGTAGCTGTGTGGGCAGAGATGAAGAATATGTGTATACATAACACTTACATAGCAACTTCGAAGGATCACAGTTATTTTTTGAAATTAACTTAAAATTGTTGCAAAATCGTGTTTCACAATAAAAGACTAACAAAAAGCACATGGTAAAAAAACAAAAAAAACAATAAAATACAGATAAAGGAGAATTAGAATTTGGTTCTTTATTTTGAATTTGTCACTATTTTTATTTAAAGTAATCCTGAGAGGTCATTGTATAAGCCTTTAGCTCTCTACCACCCCCTTACAAGTTTTTGTTTAGTTTAAATTGACACCGTGTATACAAGTAAATCCTATTTAAAATAATTATTTTACATGGAGACACAGACCGCAACAGATGTGATTGGTCTGCTTAGGCTCTATTCATCACAACAGCCCTAACCAATTTGGCAAGATTTTAGGTGGCAACCCCCCTTTGCATCGCAGTAAGTTCTACTGCCAATTTACATATACTCACACAAGAAACTGAATAGCTTTGTCTTTGACATTTTCTTTTATTTTAAGAAAACAAGTTAACAAGAAGTAGAATAAATTTAAAACTTAGGAACTTAGGAACTAGGACTTAGGAAAGTACTATTATTATTATTATTTAATAGGCTCTGCTATGCAGTTAAATTAATGTGCTTATTTTCATTTAATAAGTAATAGTACTAACTAGTTTTAGTATAAGAATAGTGAAAGTTACTACCTATGCCACAATATGAGAGAGGCCTTTAGTTGTTAAGAAATGACCGTAGGTTCCTTTTTGACCTCACCAACTATTAAACACATTGCTCTTGTCATGATCTTTGTTGGTCGACCACTCCTGGGGAGGGTAACAATGGTCTTGAACTTCCTCCATTTGTCCAATCTGTCTGACTGTGGATTGGTGGAGAACTCTTTAGAGATGGTTTTGTAACCTTTTCCAGCCTGAGCAGTGTCAATAACCCTTTTTCTGAGGTCCTCAGAAATCCCCTTTGTTCATGTCATGATACACCTCCTTAAACATGTGTTGTGAAGATCAGAGTTTGCTAGCCCTGTGTTTTTTTTTTTTTGTTTTTTTTTTTTTTTTAAATAAAACAGGACATCCAGTCACCCCTGATTGTTAGCCAACTGATTGAAAACACCAGACTCTATTTGCACCTTCAAATTAACTGCTAATCCTAGAGGTTCACATACATGCCACTCACAGATATGTAATACTGGATCATTTTCCCCAATAAATAAATATTCAAGCATAATATTTTCTCATTTGTTTAACTGGATTCTCTAAATCTACTTTAAGAACTTGTGTGAAAATCCAATGTTTTAGTTCATATATATGAAGAAATAGGGAAAATTCTAAAGGGTTCACAAACTTTCAAGCACCATTGTAAAAGCTCACAATGGTGTAGACTACTTGTGTTGGCCCTGGCATTGATCCTATTCTGAAATATTACCAAGCTTTACTCTGATCTTCATTATGTCAGAACACAGTGTGAACAGCTGAACATATAAAATAATAGTAATACATTAATAAAACAATGAACTTGAAACTTTTAACAATTTGTTTGCAAGACCTGAGAGGCCTTGGTGCAGAATAAGGTGTTAATCATAATCAATCCATGGAGCTCTTTAAATGTATCTTAAAGATTCTAATGCAATGGATAGAGAGATACAGTCTCTGTGTTTAGTGTTTTTCAGAAGGCTTACCGAGGGGATTAAGGCAGTAAGAACTTATAGTAGGATGTTAAATAAGCAACAGGTGACTTCTGGTTGTGCAGAAATAGACTGTTTCTTCTCAGAAGCAACAGTGGAAATGTGCAAAAACCTCTAAGACTGGACCCACATCATACAGTGATTTAAGAGCTATCACACATTTGGTGAACAAAACTGCTTTCTTCACACTCCATTACATTACAAGATGCTGTCTGTTCATGGGTTGACATCTAGTCACAAATCATGCAGGTTTTTCTTCTGCAGTATTCATGAACTGCTGAATGTCATCAAGCACGTTTGTGACACAGTGGTGGTTTAGGGATGAGAGACCACAAAATTCCATTTTTTTTAAAATTCTGCTGTTTATCAAATATATTGTCTAAATACAATGTTTGTCCAGGCCCTCCAGAATATACATACATGCAAGCATTTTCTGATCTGGCTGCCAATATGCAGGTAACCCTGTATCTCAGAAATTACGTTTCTATACTACTAGTTTGCTCATTTGTTAACGGCAGCTACTCACCAGGTTATGGCTGGGGTGGAAGGAAGGTGTACAAACTGCATTACTGTCATACCAGAGACTGAGGTTTGCATCCCCAGTCCTGTCTTAACCCTAACCAAAAGCACTTTGGTTCAGGTTAGAGAAAGATGAAAATACAACATTAGACACAACATTAATTACGTGCTGTGAGTCTAAACACAACCATAAAAAAAAAATCTTAAAGTCGGTATAAAGCGAGTTCAGAAATTTGTCTCTAAACACATTATTTATATCATAAAATAGTTCCTTAAAACGTATAAAGTCTGAAACTCTGTATTACAGCATTGTGGAGTTAGACCGTTTTACAGTTTTCCATCAGTTTTATTCTCAGGATTTTATGGGCAGGTCTGAAATGGTGGCCTGACGATGCACTGGAGCCACCACTCAGCATAACCCACCCCTAAGACTGTAACCGTTATACATAGCAGCACTGCATTAGCATCAGTGCTTCTCCTGCTCAATTATTACAGGTTTTGCTAGCTAACTATGTCGTCGTCCCACAAATACGTCTTCCGTGGATGAAAGAGTTGGCAGAACAGCTCAGTCAATGCCTTATTTAAATTTTCAAAGGTATTAAGAGGAGATAGGTTAATTGAGTGGAGAGCCACACTGATGGAGAGCTGAGGAACACCACCAACAGCCGTCTCTGCAGTGACTGTTTCACTCCGGTTAGTTTACAAACTTTCACAGGAGACAACGGGAACTCACTGATAATCTGCTGTCACTTTTGAATGAGACTGAACCAGTGAGTAAGGCAGTAACACACTTGTTGCCATAGTAACACACTAATTATCACAAAGTCAGTTTAGTATCAATGTAACATCTTTATACTTTGGGAGCTAGCAGGATGCTAACAGGATGCTGGACTGTCACTGTGCTGCACCAAGTGGGCGAGTGGGCTCTTATAACAATATAATACAGTTGGTGTTTTTCTTAGTGGATTTAATAAATGTTATTACAACAGAATTTCTATTTGCTTACCCAGGGTACAGTTCTGTTGTAAAACACTGGTATGATCCTTTAAACCCCTCTTTTCCTTTATTAGTTTTGGAGTGACATACCAAGGGCCCTAAACATGACATCCAGAATCATCCAGAAAGTCAGAGCAGAAATAAATATTCAGAGCTGTAGAGTCTATACTCCCCAACTACTGCTGTCATCCAGGGGAGTGGAACTGGTGTATCTTCCAAATAGTTTTTTTTCATATTGTGGTTTTCAAGACAATAAAGGCATGCAGTAGAGAATACAATAGAAAACAATGATTCAGTTATGTTTTCATTTGTGACAATAGTTTACTAAATTAATAATTAAATTAGAAAATAGCCAACAGATCAATTTACATCAACCCACTGGAGCTGAGTTCCACCCTTTGGATCCAAACACTGAGTCGGACTTTAGCTCTGTCTGTCTTTCATATCACCTCACACTTTTGGCATAAGACACCAAGTTTCAGGCTGTGTTTCATGCTCATATGCCACCCAAACAAATGCCATGTCAAAGACGAGGAAGCCACTAAGCCATTAAGTCACATGAAACCACCTTTCCTTTATAGAAAATAAAATGCTCAAGTCATAACAAAATAGTGAAATCATTTGGAATAAATCAGCTGTCCTCTGGCTAATTCTGAATATCAATCAGAGCAACAGAGGCAGGATCTCTCTTCCAGGATGAGCTATGCTACATGTCATGTTTACAGAATAGAGCAACAAAGTAGATTTACAGTATCAGGATGACATCATTATGGATTGTAAACATTAATGAAGAATATGATCTGGAAGGATGACACAACCTGAGCCACAAAACCTCCTCTCCCTTATGAAGACCTGTAAAGATACTACATAAACACACCAAGCACAGCATTCACACTTTTAGGAGAAGGAAACAAACACAAAGAGGGAGAGGATCCAGATTCAAAACATCTGGAATGAGGCAATGACAGCCAGGAGAAGAAAAAAGGTCCCAGAACAGCCAGTGGTCCAGCACAGAGAGCCTGAGTGAAAAGAAAGGACAACAGAGAGAGAGAGATAGTCACACAGTCTGGACACTCATGTGCTTGAGGGAATAAATTAAATGGGGTTAGAGAGATGCAGTGGTTTTCAGAGTTTACTGTAATCTCATCAGCTGCACCACAGAACTATACTGTAAGTACAACAAGTAAGACACTAAGTGAAAGTTCAGGCATAAAGATGAGTTTTAGGTTTGGATTTAAATCCCTCAAAAGTATTGGACTGATGTTGGCAGGGAAGCTGCTGTTCTAGAGGAAGGACAGGAGCAGGCTCTGCAGCCAGCTGAGTTCTTTTTAAAGGATGATTCCAGTACATTTCAACCTGTTGTATTTCCCATAAATGTGGCTATTGTGGCTCTATGAGTTGTTATGACTTTGGAGTCGTCATCTCCGTTGTAGAGAGGACTTGGATGAATGTGATTTCTACAAACACGTGTTTCTGAATCTGACTGAAAGTAAAGGCAGATTGTAGCTGCTAGGGACAGAAATTGAAAGAATAAGCTGAAAATCAGAACACAGTGAACGCAGTTCTCCCAGACTTTAACCAAGTGAGGGCCAAATTGATTCTCCCATTGGTCTAGGAGTACACAATAATCTATGTGGTGTCAAAAGCCCCACTGAGATCATGTAAGAGAAGTATAAATGTGCTCCATTGTAAGCCAAAGATCATTTACCACTTTAGAAGTGCAAGTTCAGTGGAGCAACAGGTCCTGAAAGCAGACTTGAAAAAGTTGCTGAGACACAACTCAGGACTCAGGTCTTCGTATGATATAGATATTATTTAAGGTGGTTCTTATATGAGGCTGAGTAAAGTGGGGAGGAATTATGGGAATATTTCCTCTAATAGTCATTCTTTTGTTGTGAAAAAATGTTGCAAAATCCTCAAACTGGTCAAAACTGAATTTCTTGCCAGTTTTACTGATACCACTGTTGCACTGCGGACCTAAACCTGGTTATCAACTAAGTGAATGACTGGTGAAGGGTGACACAGACACAGCTGATAAAAACTTTCTGGGATTTATTTATGAATCTACCTGTTTCTCTCTCCTGTCTCTGCAGGTGCCACCACTGTCTCCACTTCCTGTAACCGCTGTATTGAATTAAAAGCCCTCTGTAGAGTTGTGTCATTACAACAACTTCAAACATTTCCTGCCACAAAATGTATAGAGGAAACACTGCAGTCATAAAGTTGGCATCTTGGTCACAGCTCAGTTATGAAGTCTTATCACACTGTGGTGTGCTTCTCCTGCCGGGCTGCTGACAATGTTGTCAGCTGGTTTTAATTCACCATAACACCAGTAGTTTCCACTTTAGCTGTGCGTGTACCTGAGCAGCCAACAGAAACAAGTCGTGTCGCTCTGGCCCTTCATTAAGTCCATCAAGTCTCTAATTCCATTACAGTTAGTTTTGTGGTTTCATCACTTTGAAGACAATGCTCTAATAGACTCTAATAGACACTAATAGACTAGTGAAATTTCAGGTTAACTTCCTTTCAATTTAAGCCTAGCCTTCCTTTTTTGTACAGCAAAAGTATGGTAACAAATGCATTCTGTCCTCTCATTGGGGTATTTCCAGATCAAAATGGAAGCAGCTTTTTTGTGCACGTGTAGCAGTGAGCTCTCTCTCTCAACAAAATGCAAAGTGTTACTTATAACTCAGTTGGAACACTACTGTGTCACTTTTTGAATGGACTTATCCAAATATTTTCCAATTATACTGGAACAGGACAATAGCAAGGGTAGCAATTTTTTAATAACTTTGTGATGCATGTATTGAGCACAGAGTTAAGGGAGCATTTCAAACTGTGTCTGGAATCTTGCCATATCTGCATGAAAACCTGAAAGTGGGGGAATAAAAAGTGGAGGTCTGGAGAAGCAGTGAACCACACAACAAGCAGACTAAGACACTAAGAGATTGTCCATTGGACCCAGTCAAGCAGGACTGACCTTGAATGGAATCCAGCAGGAAAACCGTGGTGCTGTGGCCACCAGAAAGCAAAAGAGAGAGTTGGTGAAGTGAACAAGACTGAGGAGAAGAAGTAAAAAGCCAAGGCGACATCCCAGGAGGAGACTACAAACCAGGAGGCTATAAACCAGGTCTTTTCTCAAAACTACCTGTGGTTGGGAAGAGAGACAGGTGATGGCAGCATGACACTGCACAGCACAAGGCAGGATAGCATTAATCATGTCTGTTCTATACTGTGAGTTTCAGTGCTGACTTTCAATAAAGTCAGCAAAACAACTTCAGAACCAGATGCAGATAAAGCCTTCTCCATTGCCATCCAGTGTGACTGACAGTGACAGCTTTGAGCAGCAGAGACGCTCTGCACTGCACTAGGATTTTATAATTGAGCTTTGACCAGGATGCTGTTGTTTGGCATTCATCAGTTACTGCTGAGCCTCAGAAGGAAGTGAGGCAGCCAACATCTCATTTCCTGTGTAGTACAACACTTTTTAAATTATCTTTATTAAAGTATGTATATTACCATGGAGTATATCTGAAAAAGTCATTAACAGAAACTAAAATATGACTAGCTAAAGTTCCTTTATATACTCTACTGTGAACATGAATCATTACATGATCATACACTGACAGCTGAAGTGCCATCAAACCAAATGCTTCATTTTGGTAAGAAGTTGGTTTGTAGTCATTACTGGTTGATATCATGTGAGTGATATTACTTGCAGTTTATTGGAAATTACAGAATTCAGTTTGATACATCTGTTCTCAGGTTCACGTGTGTGTGTGTGTGTGTGTGTGTGTGTGTGTGTGTGTGTGTGTGTGTATAGGAGAAGGAGAGAGCCTTTACTACCATATAAAGACAAGCTCAGATTTGCCCAGGAGGCACGTCTCTCACATACATCTGTATTTCAAATGTGTTTTATGTCCAACAAAATGTTTCAACAATCTGTTCCTAGAAAACTAAATCCTAGCAACTGTAATGTAAACACATCACTCTGCCAAATTTGACTTTGGCAAGATGCACAAGATTAACAGCATTACTGCTTTCCTAAAAATGTAGAGAAAACCTGTTCAGATTTTTTTCATCAGCATATCTGCTGGTAACTTTAGAATTGCTGTGAAAACACTAATCCATAAGATACAGTTTACAAGTTTCCTCATTCTAAATATGAGGCAGTTGTGCAGTAAGATAATATTTTTGATCATCTTAAATAGATGGTGGTTGATTGAAATCAGAATCCTGATGACAGATTGCTATATTCACCCATTTCCAGTTACACAAGGTCACCATAAAAGCTTCAGTAGCAGCAGAGATTGACCTTGAGGGTATTGTGTGGCCCTTGGGCCCACAGTGCCAGGTACATTGTATATTTACAATCCAGATACAGCTACTGCTGTGTTTCCCTTCAGCATGAGTTCATGCCCCAAAAAGCTCACACATGGCACAGAGTTGATTGAGAGTTGTCATTTATGTAAGTGGAACTGTCCATATGAGGAGTAAAGAGTTGACCATGACAGTGAAAACAACAGTGATGACGCTCAAAATGAGCAGCAATCTATCAGAGAGATGTTAAACTGACCATACACCAAAATCAAGAGCTAGGTTCTTTCTAGAAACAAACAACAACAACAACAAAAAAAACAAAAAACAGAACCACAGACAAAAACAGCAGGATTCTTTTAATTGTCATATTCAGATCACGTTGTATTAATATTCTCATTTATGTCATGTTCTAGTCCTTGATTTGGAGTTATTCTAGAACCAATTTATTAGTTATCAGAACGTGCAGAAGACATTTGTTAAATGGGAACTAAATGACTAAACAAATAATAGCAAATAATAATAATAATGATAATAATTAAACAATAATAATAATGTTGCCCTTGCAAAAATGGCAAATTACTGTGATGCAGCATTTCAAAAGAAAGCGCAAAACCTACACCCCTGATTATGAGAAACTAGCTGCCTTTTCAAAACCAAACATACAACTGAAGTAACCTTCCCATGGACTATATTATGGTACATGAATATACCTGAATGATTGTGAGAGTGTGTATTCTGTGGATTATTCAAAGTAACACTGACACTGTTTCTAGAGAGAAAAGTTTCTGCTGAGTTATTTAAATATCATTTTTCACCGCAGACCACAGTTGATGTATTTGTAACACACCTTTCTTTCTAATTTTGAAAGCCTTAATGGTGTGTGTTCAGCTTTAACAATAACAGGCTACAACATGACAGCATGTAACATTACAGTAAAGAGCCTGTACCCAATGCACCCACCCACCCACTGCTGAAATCATTGTTTCTAGAATAGCACAATGACACAGCTCCTGTGTTTTCACTGGCTGATACACTGGGCTGATAAAACACAGAGGGAGAGAGAGTGGAAGTGCGACATTGAGAATGAATAGGACTGTACGGGTCTCTTTCTCACAGCTCGACTCCCATATAAACTCCACTGATGGATGATTAAGAACTTGCAGCCAAGTTGGCATCTGCAGCTGTATTTTTCTTTTGTCCCAACATTGTCCAGTATTTTCCTACTGTTATTAATGGGAAGGGAAACAAGTGCTTTCTACCTTCCACAGCCAGGACACAATCAAAGTTTGAACCTTACTCTGATTAAATGTCTTCATGTATAAGCACCATAGTGAAGTAGAGCCTTTGGTTATGATCTTTTATACACTCCCTGGTTTAGCTAGCTGCTGCCTGGCCAGGGCCTGTGCGTATTCTCCCTTTGCCTGGATGAGATTTCTTCAATTTCCCCCTCCAGACAAGAGACAACAGATTAGGTAAACTGGCAACTATAAACTGCCTGTAGGTATGAGAGTGAATGTGTTCAGTCTGTGTGGCAGACTGTTCAGGCATACAAAACTGCATTTGAAATGTACTCTTTTGAATTTTTAACCATTAGTGAAGCTATGGAAAGAAGTGGATGCTCAATAGACGGCACACATGAGCCACTCTATTCCTCTCAGAAATATAGTATAAAATTAGGTCTAATATTTGTGTTATAAATATTGGGGGGATACATTAATGTAGTCTGAGCTCTGACTTTATTCAGCATCTAGACACAGTACAGGAGCTTCATAGTACACACTACATACTGGTCCAGTCCAATAGATGGCAACACTGTGACAAAAACAGGGAACAGTCAGTAGTAAGGGGCTAAAGCGTCAGCTGTTGCCACTTTTTATATGCACTATTATATATTTGCATTTCTGTAACTATCACAGAAGCAGAAATGCATAATATGATAATGATAATTCAAGACAATATTTTATGGTGGTTAATGAAGGTACATTCAGCTTTTATGTTTAAATGTATAAATTTAGCCCAAGGTTTGTTTAGTTTCTAGAGGATCTGTCTGCTCCGTGAGAAAAGAGACGGCTGGATGAAGTCAGCAGCAAAACTGAGGTATGAGGTATGCTTGCCTCTCTGATTCAGTTTCTGAGTAAATGAAAATGTCCTCTATGGTTGAAGTCAAAGTTAAGTGCACTAAATTAGACGGACTTTGCAAATGGTTTGAAGAAGAAAACATGTTCATTATACCTAAAGGATACACACAGTGATTTGATGAGAAACACTGAATGTAAACTTAACTTTGTTTAGTTTCACCTTTAATCTTTATTTGACCAAATGCCTCAAATTATGATCATACAAAGGGCAGTCCTGGAATGTTCATGATGCCAGGTTTTCACTCTATTCCACAAATTGACCGTTGGCAGTGGTAAATTGCTGTGGATGCTGCTGACAGTAATTTAATTCATTCAAATCTTGTTCTATGATTTATGTGTAGGAACATTAGGTTTTGCCAAGTGTATAGATTTTATGAGTAAACCTTGATTGTTTACTATCTAAACAGTCACATTGCCTCCTTAAAAAAGTGAAGTCTGATGGCTTCATCTCCCAAATTTCACTTTCAGTAATTTCATTTTTAAAAACAAAAGAAAAAAACACCTCGTATGACATCATTACTGACTATGTAATGAGGACAAAATGTTGGTATTTCAAACTTAAACGGAGTAAACAGAAGCAGTTTTTAAAATCGTATTCATAGAACTGAAAAAAGGAGTTTGGCTTCAGAAAAAAAAAAAAAAAATTAGCAGCACCCTGAGCTGTGACAACTAGCTTGTTCAGAAGATGGCAGTGTTTGACACTGCATGGAGACGGCAGTCCTTTGTGATGTCCTTGTACCAAGAACAGCTGACATTGGGTAGACTGTTGCTGCCTTCATAGGCTCACTTAATTGAGTTTATAATTCATGAACATGACTTACAGTCTTCTTCAGAGATAACCTGTAACAACAATCATGATATCCAGGTCATTTTTATCCAAGGAGGGTTGAATCATCGGCAGCTGGACTTGAAGATGTTTCACCTCTCATCCAAGAGGATTCCTCAAAATTGTAATTGTATCCCTTATTACATCTCCTTTAACATCAGTGAGTAGGATGCATTCACTGATTTGCATCTGATAATGCCATGAAGGTGGCCACAGTTGGGTAGCAAAAATACAAGTTTAGTGGTGTTTCTGCTTTCAAAATAAAAGTACATTTCTTGGTGCTTCTGGGGAAAGTAATGTTGCCATGTGTACCCTAAAGTAACAGTATCAGTGAAGCAACTTTGAAAACATGGCTTTGCAAGCTACCAATTACTTCACACTGGAAGAAGTTGAACATCATAGAAGCTACCGTAGGGACATAGATTTTATGCCTTGAGAGAAATCTAATTTGGTTGGGGTTAGACAACTTTAACTAGCAAGCATCAACCTCTCTAAACATTTGTTAATAAATAACAATAATCAATACTTATAACTAACTGATACCTAATACTGTATATTCTAATTTAGTTTTATAAATTAAAAAATTATAGCCAAATATTTTTTACGTATGACAGTCGGTCAAGCCACTTGACACGCATACCAGTTGTGGTGCGTGCTGGCTGGTCAAGGCCCACTCATTACAGTATGCACAGTAACGACCAACATGTAACCACAAAAGTGTACTTAATGATCACTGTGAATATGTGTGGAGTACGTACTTGTACCAGTATTAGTCATCTACCTGATGCTAGGCGTCAGATAATCAACAACCTCATTTACCACAACTACTTTCTTGAGTATATTGCTTATTCCCACTGCAGTTCTTTGGTGCCCGTGTGACGTGCAGTTGTAGCAACAGTGAGAACAGCTGGTGTCATCTCTAAATTTAGAAATCGGCCATCTTAGCAACTTTGAATAGAGTTTTTCTTTCTTTCTTTCTTTCTTTCTTATTTTTTGTTATTATCCTACCCAACTGGTTGCAGAGAGCATTTAACATATTTTAGTCCAGACAAGGTTCTTTCACTAACAATGTTTTAGAAAATTAAGGCAACTCTTTAAAAAGAAAAGAAAGAAAAAAAAACTTTAAGAGGCTGCTCTCTTGTGAGGCTGTGCATTTTAATTTATGAATAATATGTAAATAGTAATTATTTTATTTATTTAAGTTATTACTGGAACGGGAGGGTAATGTCATTATTATCTTTAGCCAGATAAACATATTTCCCAATAAAAGATCCAGGAACATAACTTTGAAATAACATATTAATCAAATCAAGCACTCTAAACAGAAACACAGAGAATTTTTCACACAGTAACAGAGAAACAAGACCGGATTACCAACAAGGCAAAGTGGCCTCCAGTGCTGCAGACTAGGGGCTCCATAAACCCCGTTATTGACACTGGTCACCAGGGCATCTGGCTCGGCATATAAAGTATAAATTAATTATAAATTATTAGAATTTGTTTAAATGCCATGAAAACCTTCTCTTGACTAGGAATTTCTGTTTTCTCCTCGTATATTGAATTTGCTGGATTTGCCAAAAAGACGAAGCCTTTATTTTGAAATGGCAAACAGGAAGCACTATTGTCTCATCTGATAGCTTAGCAGTCTTCACTTGAGTGTGCTTCAGTGCGCCACACTTTAGTAAGAGGAGTGGGTGAGTTCACCGGCACTCACCAGTGGAGCCACTCTGGCAGCCGCGGCGGCCGCCTCTCGCCCTCCCACGTCGTAAACGACACTGCACTGCCGATGCGCCTAGCCACCATCATACGCCGTACCCTCACACCTTTGCCGAGAGCTCTTCTTCTCACCAGGGCTTCCCTGTCAACCTCACTTCGCTTCTGAAAACAATTCACACACTCTGGACTTCACAATAAGGAACCAAGAAGTACTTTTACCCTCCGTTTCTGAATGACGGGCGGTCGGTTCGACTTTGACGATGGTGGCACCTACTGCGGAGGCTGGGAGGAGGGTAAAGCCCACGGCCACGGTGTGTGCACTGGACCCAAGGGCCAGGGCGAGTACGCGGGCTCCTGGTCCAACGGTTTCGAGGTGGTTGGTGTCTATACCTGGCCGAGCGGGAACGTGTACCAGGGCTACTGGGCTCAAGGGAAACGCCACGGACTCGGTGTAGAAACCAAGGGGAGGTGGATTTACCGGGGAGAGTGGACTCACGGGTTCAAGGGCCGGTACGGAGTCCGACAGAGCCTGAACACACCGGCCAGGTACGAGGGCACCTGGAGTAACGGATTGCAGGATGGCTATGGCGTGGAGACGTACGGTGATGGAGGTGAGAGGGGGCATCACGGGGGACGGGGATGCCGATGCGAGTACATTTTCTTCAATGTTGGAGCATATTAATGTGGCTATATTTAGAAGCTACAGTGTAGCAAAAACATTGTGCACGTGCCCAGAGACCACACATCAACCTTAAATCACTAACACACACCCTCACACATGTGGAACACGGGCTTTGTGAACCTATGTTCTAATATTCAGTTACATTAAGAAGCAAGTTTGCTGTCGAGCAAAGTATTTTGGAAAATTGTAATGTTGCCCGGGTACGCAGTTATATTGTTTAGTTATTTTAGTTTGTTTGTTGAACACTATGGAGCAAATACTTGTTATATGCAAAATGCAAACTCGTGTAACAAAGTTACTCCCCCTTTCCTTTCAGTCTTCCTTCAAGTGGCTGGATAAAACACACAGTGTCTGCACACTGCATGTTATTTCAGTTTTAATGACATTTTTGTAATAAAGTTTTTATCTTTGCCACATTATTGTGGAACCGGCTCTGATCCTTTTAATGTGTTGCTACATATAAACAGAGCCCCTTGGAAACACCTGTTGTGGAACCTAACTTTGACCAAAATTAAATTTAGATCACATTCTGACCTGATGGAACACACACCAACACTACTGACCTGCCCCAAAACTGTGGCACACAGAATTCTTCTTTATAAAGTTCTAAATTAGGAGTTCAAGACATTATCCAGTATCATTTACTTCGTCACCTCTCACCATATGTGAGTTCTGACTAGGTGTTGTCCGTTGGCAAAATAGCCAAACTTTTTGCAACACTACTTGGGTGATTCCTTACATCTGACATGCAGTGTGCAGAGAATACACAATGTCAGGTAGTTGTCAGTTAGCCCCAGGTTATGCCTTTCATGTTAATATATATTTAAGTCACAGAGGTAACTATCAGATAATTTATGTTTCAGTCAATGTTTGTAAAACCTAGGTCATTTTAAAACATTTACTTCTGTCCAGATGATATTTTCAGAATCCACAAGAACTTTTCTAACCATCTGAAAAAAATATTCTGTCCAATGCACAATGAAAAACTGTTTCACAAGTTGTTTCTGTTTTTTATTCAGGTAGCTGGCAGGCTGCTATCTTGGTTTAGATTCATAAACAGAAGTGCAACTTGAGAGACGGGTCAAAAATCTTTTTTATCTTTCAGTGAACGAAATATTTTTCATCCAGCTGGATGAAAAAACAGAAGAGTCTTTGGAGATTACCTTTAGAATGACGCTATATAGTGAATAATGAATGTTTTTGGACCCAGTATAAGTTTGGACAGTTAGCCTGACTAGACAGAATATCTGTATACTGGTTTTTTGCCAGTGAGCAGAGTTAGTGTGATGATCTGCGAATGATTGTAGTGGAAACACTGCAATGCGGTGTCATTCCTCTTATGCACCACACTTGTTTGATTGTTGTTCAGCAGTCAGTTATTACCACATTATTTTATGGTCAACCCACTGTGTGTCAGTTTGTAGCATAATGGCAAAATACGAGCCTATATCTGCTGTAGAGCAAATCAGACTGATCAGTTTACCAACATTATGAATTACTTTTAACTCCCTATATTACCATGTATTGCAATATTTTTGCAATTCAAATAAAATTAATTAGCTGAATTCCATATAATCAAATTGAGAATAGGCAACAACCAATGACATTTATCCAAGAGGTTCAGCCAATTGATCTAGCCACAGTAACCTCCAGAAACAACAATTAACCATGGCTAACATGTTAATTAAATTAAATTAATCACATTCAATGAAATATAATGCACAAAATGGACATTGTTACTTTTATGTAATGACTCCAGATAGTTTCATGCGATGGTTAAACTGGAAAAACCGAGTGACACCAACAGGTGGTCAGCCATGTTCTGGAAGGGGGCAAACCCCTCTCTTGCAGGGTTCAGTTTACCCATTTAGTCATGCTTTGTCATCATATTTACTTAGGATTTATTAGATTTGTGGTAATATCACAGATTAGAAATGTGCTTCCTTCACACAGCAGACATTTATGTTTCTGGAATTTCACTTTATTTTCCTTTTTATCCTGGGTAACTGGTCTGGCACAGTTTATTCAGTGTGACACAAATGAAAATGTAATGTCAGTGTTTAAAAAGTGGAAGTTTTATTATCTTTTTTTTGTCATTTTGTCTTTTCTTCTGCTGCTTGATGTTGTTGTTGTTTCTCCTTGTGTCTCCAGTCTGCCTTGTGCAGTTGCACTAGTAATAGGAGTCAGTAGCTGCACCAGTTCAAGCAGTGGTAGTCACAGTGATATTCAGACTTATGTAAGAAAATAGAAAGTACTCAATTAAAAAGCAAGTGTTAAAATGAATAATTACCTCCCATTGAAAATGTGGCTTAAATAAAAACTCAGTACTCAGGCTCAGTAAGTTTTCAATAGTACATCCTATGTATATATTCAGTGTCATGGTCTTGTAATTCTTGGAACCAGTGCATTATCAAGTGCATTAACCTCCTTGAAGCTCAATCAGCTGTCAGTAGTATATTTGTACACACTATAATACTGCTCAGTATAAGGTTAGCTCAGTTGTCATTGAGATAGTTAGTTATCAATCCATAACAGATAAATTGTCTAATTGATTTCACATAAGACTTGGGGGCTGCTGGCACCAGCACTGATAAATATGCAGCACAGTCAATTTTGTGCATTTAAAAAGGTACTTAGTTGATTTCAGACCTAGTTTATTAGTCATGTTGAGAACTGCTCAGCCTGTGAAAAAAGTTGAAGAAGAGAAAAGAGAAAATAAGTCCAGTCCACCTTTTTAACAGGAAGCCTGTGTTACAAATTGGAAGCATGGAGTTTAAAAGACATGGGTGTTTACAGGGCAGGTGGGGTCTAACAAAAGATACTATCCAGTTACAACATGGGAAGTGTCAGGTCCAGCGTTTTTGGAACTTGAGCTTTACAGTACTAAGGACTAAACAGCAAGATGTCTTATACTTCTGCTGCTGTGATTTAGGCCGTTCTAAAGTCCCCCAACTTTATGGAAGTGCAGTAGCAAATTGCTAGAAGTACCCTTTAAACTTGAAGCCTTACTAAAAAGCTAACTAGACTAGGTTTTTGCATTAAACACTCTAACACCAGAGTGTTAAGTAGAACAAGAACAAATGTTACCTCAGCTTCCCAGTCTGTACTTTACATCACATTAGTGTATTCTTCAGTCTATAGCAGTAAAGGGTTTGTAAAACTACTTTTACCCACTACTGGTTATCTGAAACCATTTCTTCTTCCAAGCCAAGGGGCCTCTCTCTCCCACTCTGTCTATCTTTAGCTCTACCCTGCACCTTAATGTGGCAGGAATTAATCCATCTTCCTTTGTCAAATTGTTTCTTAACCAGTGAATTAGGATTTTGCCTATAGGACCTTTTATAAGACTGGACTGATTATTGGTTCAACTAGTCATTTAAAAGAAGTGCTAGTGTGACATTAGCCTGTTGGCTTACATTGTGCATTTGTGTTTAGTACAGTGCAGTGCAGTTACATCAGCTTCAATGACCCATTTTAGTTTTTTATCAGGGGTTTATGGGGATGACATATGTCAACCTATGTATAGAGTCATCATTTCATTGAAACTGAATTAAAGTTCTAACTTCTAGAGATCCATATGCGTCTCTTTTCCCACCCTGTCAGTGGTAATTTTCCTTTTAGGAAGTACAGAAGATCATTTTCACAACAGGGTGGGGGGAGAAGAACTGAACCAAATTGCTTGGACTATAGTAGCTCAGTACAGTTAATTCAGAATCATTTGTATTTCATTATTTGTGTCATGTCTTACTCACCACTCTGCTGCTCTGACTTTAACAGAATAAATGTTGTGTTAGATTTCTGTTAAATGTATCTATTATGCCTCCTTAACCTGCTGGAAGCATTTTATTGTGAAACAGATGGAGGAAGTTTGCTGAGTTTATAATATTATTAGTATGTTCTACATGATTATACAGAGAATTCTGGTTTCGCTGATTCTGATTAGATTGTCTGATATTTAAGGTATTGTAAAACACTATTTGTGGGATATTCTTGTCAGTCACAAACTGTTAAGTCACTAAAGTCCTTTCACTTTCACAGAATTTTTGTGATGGTGCAGCACACAACAAAACAGGCTTTGAGTCTCACTCTGTTTGATACACAAATAGCAGCATGTCCTGTTTGTTCCACATTTCAGTTAGCAAACAGTCATAAACTGTCTGAATAGACTGAACAGCCAGAAATAAGAACTGTTTCACAGTTAATATGCATGCTGTCCAGTGTATCATACTGCAACAGGAGAGATACAGCATAGTAGCGTGATACAGAGTACAGACTGCAGTCATAGGTCATATTTCCTTATATGACATTGGGACCATGTATGATTTAGGAAATCATGTCCTGTGCCATCCACATCCACAAAGGTGAAACATTCTACATTTTACTTAGACTTACTTAACGGAAGAGAGGCTGAAAAATAATGTCTTTCAGTTGCTAGATGAGCTACAGTAGATGCGTAGTTCAAGGGATCACAAGTTAAATCTGAGGCCTAGAAAAACCAAGGAATTGTTGCAAATTAACATAAATCAGATTTGCACAGGAATAACAAACAACAACAACAATGACAAATCCTGTCTTCATTTCAAATCACTTACACCACCACATATTACTAATTTTGTCCAAACTGGGCTTTAGCATCTGGACCTTGTACTGGTACTGGCTAATGGGGTGGAAGATTCATGGAAAGTAAATATGCCAGTAGACACTGTGTTACTATATTTACCAAGGACTCCACTAAATGAATGAATTGCAATCCAAAATGCTGATTTTCGCTGTGTGTAAAGTGAATTTCCCAGATGTGCTCTGTTTTAATATAATATAACCATAAATCAGAAACTTTTAGAATACAGGAAAACAGAGCATTTTTTTCTTCTTTAATTTTTTCCAGAGGCTAGTCCAGGGTCTTCAGTCTGCCACTGTGGAGAGGGCTTATTCCACATAGCAAGATAGCTGCTTGGAGCTAAGTTTGGTCACCCAGCAGACTTCCCAGTGTCTCAAGTTACCTCCATCTTTTAAAATAGCACATTCTCACATTCTCTAGCTGAAGCCATCAGGGCAAGAGCTTGAACTCTCCTAACCGGGCCATGAAGCTGTTTTATCACCTATGCTCACTGGTGGTGGTTTTAGAATCACAACATGTCCAAGCTGAGTGTCAGTCTCAGACACACTCAGACAAACTTACAGGTGTTCGTATATGTTCTCTTGTTAGTTAGTAATTTAGTTACAAGGCCAGCTGTAGAGATTGTAGGATTTCATAGGAATATACAATGGAGATACAATTTAGACAGACGTTTGTGTGATTGAACAGCAATAGCCTAAGTATATGATGTTTTACAGTTTCACATTTTTTTTACAGAAGTGTTACTGTTTTTTTAATTAAAATAATACAATACATGGCCCCATGATATAAATTTTGGACATAGAGTCTGAACTGTTTGATGATTAGAATCACAGAGATTATGTGCGGTGACCTACAGTCAAGACTGTGATGTCTTTTTTGCCACTGTCTCATACACAATAGGAAATATGGATATTAATATTTGACTGTCTTCACCAACCTCTGAGGAGCATATCTGGCTCTTTAGCATCTAAATGCTCCACTTGTCTGTCTGCTGATTGGTGTTGAGCAGCTTGTGTACAGTGGCTTAAGCAGAGATTTTCCTCTGAAAAAGAGCTGCCTGCTGAAAACAAGGTTGATGAGAACAGTGAGACTGAACCAAAACAGCAAACTTCAGGCTGTAAAACTAGATCAATGAGATGAAAGTCAGTTGGAAGCTCATTTGAGTTGAGGTTAACTGCAGAGCTAGAAATATGTCTCTGGGTTTTTTACTACTAACACCTTTCACATAGAAAACAACTCAGTCACATCTGAACACCAAGACATGAAACTTCCATGCCAACATCATCCTTCCTCCTTACATCCCTCAAAGCATTATGGGTGGTTCACTGTCAGACTCACTGTAATTAGCTACAAGCTTATTTTGACTGAAAAAGTATATAGACCTGGCTGAATAATAAAGCTTTAATCCATAGCTGTATTTACTTTCTTCCAGACCAGTGGTTCCCAAACTTTGTTTTTTGAGGCTTGCTGAGATCAATCTTAGTAGTCTTTCTACCATCAGACTACATGGTGTTTAAGTTCATCTCAGGTGTTTCCCATCCCATGTCCCGGGCTTCACACTTGCATGGCTTACTGAGACACTTACATGGAGTGAAGCCATCATTAATGGTTTTACATATGCCTGTGCTTATACTGCTATGACAGAAGTCAGAATTCAGCCATGAAGAGGGACTTCTTAATATAAGACTGTGTATCTTTAATATAATGTGTGTACTTGGTACATCGCTGCCCTGGTATTCTAAATAAAGAAGCTGAAGAGACAGCCAGACTCAGCAGCAACTGATTGGCACACTGACTATGGATTTGCTCCTCTATGGCTAGAAGAAAAGGTTTAATGTGAAGTGATTGAATGTTGAAGGGAATTTACCTTCTTGATTGGATGTGATTGGATAATAGCAGGAAGAAAGTGGAGTGAAGTCAAGAGTTATAGCCTTAGTCAATAGAAGCAGTAGGGATTCAAGTGACATCACAGAATGACATTTAAGTCTCTGAGGCTATCTCATAAAACTGCTCCAAAATGGTTGTCAAGTAATAGCGCCTAATTAAGATGCTTAAGATCTGACCAAATTTCTGTAGGCACACCAACAATTTACATAGACTCACAATATAAACACAAGCATTACACCCATGTAACCTAGTTCTGGCGGTGGTCATTTCATATAGATGTGGTGTCCACACAAATTGACATGGCAAATGCACATAAAGTGCACTGCACCTGATTTAGTGCAACATATGCCACACTTGGCTGTACACGTATTCTATGTATACCACATCAATACAACTGATCTAGGTGTGCTTGGGGCACACGTCATTATTTAGGTGTTTTGGTGTGCAGGCGTTTGCTGCAGCGCACAAAATATGACATGCACTCCACTTACAACACATAACTATACACGCACCTAGATATCTATCTGTAAGATGTAGTGTATTGATGTGGTGTTTGCTACAACTCACCAAAGTACACATTTATGCACACTTTAGCCATAGCAGATATGCGGTGAAGGTGCTGTGTGTTACTACCCAATTATTTGACCCTTCGTAGAAATGTTGCTTGATTCAAGGGCCTATTGTGTTGTAGATGCAATTAAGTAATATATAAGATTCTTTTGATACGATTCTTTGACTTATATTGATTCATTTTTATCCACCATTTTGTTCTATTGGATTTTTTTTTTTTAATTTTACAATTATTGTGTGTCTTTCTTCTCCCTCCCTCTGTTTTTCTAGGTACATATCAAGGTCAGTGGACTGGTGGGATGCGTCATGGCTATGGTGTACGTCAAAGTGTCCCATACGGTATGGCCTCTGTCATCCGCTCACCTCTACGGACTTCACTGGCTTCCCTCCGCAGTGAGCAGAGTAATGGTACAGTACTGCGTGACAGCCTGTCTGACAGTCCTGCTGGCACACGTGGTGGTTTTGTGCTCAACTTCCACTCTGATGGAGAGGGTTCAGAGAAGAAGAAGAGTCTTTTCCGGCGCGGCTCCCTCTTTGGCAGCCTTCAGCGACTGCGCAAATCAGACTCACGCTCATCGATTTCCAGTAAGCGCAGCTCTGCACACAGTGACACCACCATGAGCCGCATCAGTTCAAGCGACGCCAACTCCACCATTAGCTTTGGAGACGGAGACCCGGGTGATGATTACCTGACTCAAGAGGACAATGTGGATGCCACCACCACTGAGTCCTACATGGGAGAGTGGAAGAATGACAAGCGCAGCGGCTTTGGTGTTTCTGAACGCTCCAACGGCATGAAGTATGAGGGTGAGTGGTTGAACAATAAGCGCCATGGCTATGGCTGCACCATCTTTCCTGATGGCACCAAAGAAGAAGGGAAGTACAAGAACAACGTGCTGGCCCGGGGCATCAAGAAGCAGCTGATCCCACTGAAGAACACCAAGACCAAACAGAAGGTGGATCGAGCCATTGAAGGGAGCAGTAAGAGCAGCAGCCATCGCCAGAACAAAAGTGGAGATTGCCATTTCCAGGTAGATTGTCCTGTTTAAGATAATCTCAGAAAATCCCAGTTTTTTCTGTTGCATTCAACAAAGTATTTTTGGACCAGTTCTAGGGCTGCACGATATTAGGAAAACATGCAATTTGTGATATCACTGTTGAATATTGCGATAGCTATATGACTTGCGATAAATTAACAAATAGTTAAGTATACAGTGTTAATGTCTTTCTGCTTTGAATTGAACAGTGAGTAGGCTTTGCTGACACTGAAAAAATGAAGTGCATTACAGGGGATGACTTTAAGTTATATCCTTTCAAGATCACTGGCCCCACCACTGTAACCGCTGGCCTGGAAACATTACTTTTAATTTGGCAAACAACAGTAAAAAATGTACAAGAAAATGGTTATTTTCCTGCTCTCTGCCTCTTCACACACAACTTGTGCGAGGCACTGTCCTCATGGAGGTCAAAGCCTGTGCAACACTCTACTATCTGACCCTTGAAAGGTGGAGAATCCCAACAATAAACAAATGCTTATGAGAATAATTATTATGCATTTTCTGCTTGCCTACCATTGTCAGCAGACAGTATGTTTAGCCAGCCCAGCATTGATTATGCTGCCATAGCTACAACTACAGATCTCCTGATTGATGCACACATCAGAAAAGATAACGTGCCATTCCTACACTGTGTAAGCATTTTGCTGTGACACCTCGCTAGCAAAACAACACCTTAGCCAGCATATACGTTTTTGACCAGCAGGTGAAAGCATCACTGGTCAAAATGTCCAGGTGGAAAATTTGTCAAATTAATAGTCTATTGTGTGACATATAAAATATGTTGACAACTGAAAGGACAACTTATTTTGGATTTACTTTGATGCAGACAAGTGCACCATTTGTTTTCGTTGCAGCAGCTATTGACAGTGTCCGGGTTCACTGTTGATCAATACTGTACCGATTCCAAAGATGTTTGTCCCTATCAGTTGTTTACACCCAAAAACATTAACCAAGTTCAAAAATAATGGAGCTATCCTTTTTTACTTTACACATTGATATCCCGATAACAATAAATTTTGATATATCCTGCAAAAGTTTGGTGTTTGATCATGTGACTCGGCGCTACTTGCATATTAACATTTAGCACAATTCCGACATGTCTAAGCAGACATCCCTGTGGGAGTTCAGTCTTGCTGACTATTTTAAATAAATTACATTTGTTGGATCATAACATTTGTGCTTTATTGTTGTCTAAATGGAGGCTGTTATATGGCTGTTTAACACATACACCAATCAGCCCTAACATTATGACCACTGACAGATGAAGTGAATTGATCACTGATCATCTCGTCTCTCGTTACAATATAATGTTCTGCTGGGAAACTTTCATCTGGATGTTAGTTTGACACGTACCACCCACTTAAACATTGTTGCAGACCAAGCACACACCCCCCATATGGCCGGAATTCCTTAATATGAATGGATGTGTTGATTGACAGAAAAAAGTCAAGCGTAATCTACTCACTACTTAACTCTCCATGCGCTTCTACCTCAGTTTATCACATCTACACAGGGGGTGGGCGTCTGGGGCAGAACGGACTTTATCTGATTGGCAAGTAGAGCGTGAATGCAGTGCACTGTGAAAATATACCATTACCTGCAGTTCAGCTAGTCTTTGCGATATGCATATCACGCACTTTGATATCATGTAAATTTTTCCATAAATTTTTGATATATCGTGTAGCCCTAACCAGTTCTGCCTTTATATTAGAAAGGCTGCTATAGAGAGCTGACAGAAAATGAGGGGTAAGAGTAATAGGGGAGATATCCCGTATTATATACTGTCTATTATAAACATTCATTACAGACAAATTACACATCGGACTCTCTGAATATTGATTTACAATATTGAAAATCCTTCCGTAGTCCTGTGCACAGTTTTACTGTGCAGTGAGTGATTATTATTGGCTTTAAGTTTGATTTCTAGATAAACTGACTTAGATAATTGGATAAACTTGTTTCCAACCTGTCTCATCATCTGACTGCATGTGTTTCTTGTCCTGTTGGACTTGTTGTTGTAATGTTGCCATCTTTCCAGATCTTGGCAGTTAACTTGTAAACTATGAAGATAAGACCCAAGTTGTGATAAACCAGAACTGACCTTCAAGTGATCTGTGCAGTTACGTGAGTAAGTTTATTGGAAATGATATCCCTGATTTACTAACAGGTGGAGAAGTTCTAGGTGAGGTTTTCTTGTTTCATTTTGGCCCAATTTTGGATCATAGTTATATGGTTAATAGTATCCTGACCCCTTTGTGAAGCCATTCTTACCCTCAGCTGCTGATGTGTGAGGTATTTGTTGATGCCAGTGATATTGAGAATGCAGTACAGGTAGAGATTCAAAAATCAGTTTCTGCAGTGTTCATTCATTGCATTTTGAACAGATGTTAGTTTGATTTAATTTTTGGCAAAGAACATGAGACAATGTAAAAGGTGTGTACACCGTGCCATCATTTCACTGCATGAAATCATTGAATTTAACAGTTCAGAACTCAAATGAGTGAAGAAATGATACACCTCTAAACACATCAATTGCAATAATTGCATATCAGCTGTCTAGCATTGTAGTTAATGAGATGCAAGATTCATGTAGTTTAATATATATTCTTTGCTTTGTATATGACATACAGTCTGAAGTATAAAATATACTATTTTTTATTAGAGTTAAATACAAGTTCAATCTATATAATATTATATCGATTCAGTGACAACAATTGATATTTGACATCACAAGTCTGCTACAATATGATTTGATTCGATTCAGGAGAGATGAGACGATATCATCTGCTAATTTAACTCAATCACTTCCATTCATATCAAATCACAAAAAGCAACTAAAATATCATTTGACATTTTTATTCCTGAGCTCAACCAGACATTTAAATTAAAAATAATCTTCTCTTTTAATAAAAATAGATAAATCTTGTTCACTGTAAAGTGCCACATTCTGATATATTGAGTTTTACATTTTTTTACATTCTGTGAAAGAAAACTGAAAGATCATTAAATTCATATTTGTATACATTAAAGCAGGATATTGTGTAAACCATATTCTTATTTAGAGTCTCAAACTAAATATTTCTAGAACTTAGTAATAATAGCTAAAGTAGTGCAGTCTTCCTGTATCATAGTTACACACTACACCTTTGGATATAGGCTACATTTTTCCTCATCAGATCACCACTCACATTTAGTTTGGAGGTGGGCAGCTCAGATGGAGAAAGACATGCTGGGGTATTTTCAAAATAAAGGCACATCCTATAAATGATTATATTGTGACAGACAGTGATCGTATACGTTATGTTAGTGAAGAAAGGCTATTCAGACTGTCAAGTTGAAGTACTGTTATTCCAGGGATAATGAACATGTTATCAGCTTAGACGCGGTGAAGCCTGTCTGTCCTGTCAGCTGCCTGCAATGGGCTGAAAGCTGGGTATGGAGACGGTCTTTGGGTCTTTCCACAAAAAAGGGGCTAAAAGTGAGTCGATGTGGGTGGTGGCTATCACAGAGAAGAAGATTGGGATTGGGTTTTTGTTGGCATTGGTTACACAGTAGCCCACAGTAGCCTGTGTTATTGCACTTAATAAAAGTTCTGACAAAACCAGCTGTCACTGCAGCACATATGATGACTGATCAATGCTTTATCATGCAATGTCTGTTGTGTTGCAGCAGGCAAGTAGAGGTATTTTGCTGGCTGTAGGTGGTCATGTCATTAGAGCTCATACTATGGTAGCATTTACAATAGATGAACACATCTGCATACTAGTCCATGTAGCCACTAAGGTATGGGTTAGGGTAGATGACACTCGATGTTTTTGTCTGTCTTATGAATGAGGCTGAAGTGGTTATTGTGTTTTGATGGACTACATATTACCATCAGTGGTTCCAAAAGCCTGTGTGCCTTCAGTAGACCAGAATATCTGCTTTCCCACAGATCTGTTGCTAATAGGGTACATGATATGCCATATCATATTGTTCATAATAATGGTATAAGTGTTAGATTGCCATTTGCTCTGCTGTGGCAGAGTTAGTTTCAAAAATGGAACAGTTTCAGCTGTGTGGAAGTGGTTTTATAACATTTATTAACCTTGTGAGGAAAATAGCTTATGACGTCATCTGGTTAACTGACTGCAAAACGAGTTACGCCATGATCGGATTAATGCTGAGCAAGACTAATGGATCATGACATTTCACTTTTGCCCTTTGGTAATTAATCAGACACGTGTCTACATCATGAAAAAGAGTTTTTTACAGGCTGGTAAGACTAGAGCCTAAAGTCCCACCAATCAGAGGGTTGGTGGTTCGATTCCCGGCTCCTCCAGTCCACATGCCGAAGTATCCTTGGGCAAGATACTGAACCCCAAATTGCCTCCGATGTGTGTCATCGGTGTGCGTGTCTGTGTTAGAAAGCACTTACATTGTGTGTGTGATCTGTAGTGTGAAGCGCTTTGAGTGGTCGAAAAGACTTGAAAAGAGCTATATACAGTATACCATGTCCAATTCGATATCGTGAGGCATCACAATGCATGACAATGCATTGCATCCCCAATTTTCTATGCAACTGCATATGGCTACTTTGTCATAAGTGAATAAAAGCAGTCTGGTAAATATGAACTTTAGAAATCAATGGGCTTCAGAAATCAGTGTCAACATAAATGTCTTTACATTATAAACCCAAAATAAATAAATTATATAGGTCTAGCCTTCCTATATTTGTGTGTGAAAGTATTCCAGCCTTAAAAACAAAATGAATACTCATGCAGTCTAGCTTCAGCTTTCAGCAATAGTCTTCTGCTCTAAGATAGCACACTTCCTGAATGTGGAGAACATCACAAACATGTCATACATACGATAGTAGCTCTGCCAGATGAGCACCCATATGAGACTCAAACAGCTCTCATTTGTAGTACATGTGAAATAATCTGCCAGTCCTCTCTAATGTGATGTACCATTTTTGTTACACAAGACTCTGCTGTGACTGAAGTCGAGGAATAAAATGCTATCACTAACATGTCACAACAGTGTAACATCAATTCTTGGCTGGGCTGGGCTGGACTGGGTCCACTATTTCCTTTACAGTGGCAGGCGTTAGCTCCTCAGGGTGAAAACACAGCTACATTTTATGCGTCGCTAGTGGGAGGTAACTTTGAACTTTAGAACTTTATTATTCCAGCCGAGGCCGGAAAATCAACAAGCAATGTCAGGAGGCTTTAATCGATTATGTTGTGTCACTGCATTGATGCAGAATCGTCCATGTCCACATTGCGATGCATCATAGAAACGATTATTTTTAACACCCCTTATAGCAATCATCTTAGTGTACTGTGTTAATGTTTAGCATATAAAAAATTCAAAAATCGAAATGATATGTTTGATAATAGTATTTTGTATCAATAATACTCAACTGTAAAGCTTGAACCTCTCAGCTGATTAATCAGTTATTCAGTTGACAAATATTAATCTGCAGCTATTTTGATAAATTCTTTCTTTGTGAAGAATCATTACAAAAGCCAAACCCTTTTTTCAGTGTTCATATGGGCATCAGGTTTTCTTTTAAGACTGACTTGAAAAATTGTGAGCCTGTTCTTTAAACTTGAAGGTTCATGGAGAAAGGGCAGTGGCAATATATCAGGTATGTAGTACCTGTATATCATATATGATCATTAATGAGGCAACTATTAAAACCAGGGGCGGTGCTCTCAAATCTGTTAACTTTACAACCAGATTTTGTCTTAAAATGACCAAACAACAAAACTAACTGTGGAGGTAGATACTTGATGAAAACAGAGCAGAGTGACAACGCGACGCAGGCAGTGTGAGTCGCTCTGATTCTCTCCGCTCCAGTGTCACATCCTACCTGCTGAGAGCTGTATGCTAGTCACAATAATGGCCACAGCCGAAATGATCAGTGATATGACAACTTAAAAACCAGCAAGAGAGATAACTGAGCTGGGACCAAGATGGCAACTTTATGTTTGCAGTATTTCTGCTATACATATTTTGTAGTGTCGGCTTGCCACAGGAAAATTATTGCTGCTGAAGTTGCAAAATATCCGGTAGAGCCAAGAAGGTGAGAAAAAGGAGAGAAAATGGTAGAATGAACAAGCAACCAACATTAAGTTAGGTTAGTATTTGTATTTTGTATTTTCTACCGGGACAAATCCTGTAGTGTTTTAATCAGCTGTGTCTGTCTCTACCTGCTCTCTGTGTGCCTGTCAGTCTCCTGTCATTCCCCCTCAGTGTATCAGCATTTGAAAAATCACCACAAGCAGCAGTATGACTGATGTAAAGTTACTGCAGAGAAGGCAAGAGAACATAGTGCTACTGTTTGCTTTGTGCAAATTGCTCTATGGTTCATTATGTGTATGTTCTATACCATTTATTGTTTGAATAAATACATTTTGGATTCATAGATTTTCATCCTCATCCTTGGATTAGTACACAGACCAGTTAATATTTCAATCTCTTAAATGGTTCATCACATGTTAAATATGTACATAGTGAATCCTAGACTGAAGCTTGACTTTCAAAATAATATCGCTAATCAAACTGCAATCGCAATATCTGTCAGGAAAATCACAATTATTTTCCCAAAAGCCCTGTCAGCCCTATTTCAGATACATGTGGCCTACATTTTAAAATTAAGACAGTAGTGCAATGATGTGCAATGATAACCACTGCTACCTCATGTATTGCTGAATTAACAGAGACCTGAACCCATTTGTTTCAGTGGAGGGTGAATGACATATAGTAACGGACTAGTGCACCATTGCACCTTCTGGACTGTGTAGTTAATCATAAGAACCAAATAAATCAAGCTCTGCGTTTTGATCATGACATCTGTCTGCTGTTGGGTCACAAAGGCAGGAATACTTGGATACAGAAAGGACTGGGCTGTCCTCCATGTTGGTTTGGCAGTTTCATCAAGTAAAGGGGGTGGGGCTGTGTCAACTAAAGCTCTCCACCAAAATAGTGGAACAAATTTGGTGGGGACACAGTGTAGGGATGAGAATACAGCACAGTGGCTTCTGTCAGTCTGTGAGTCTTCCAAGGAGATGGTGTGCAGATGTGTGGATAAAGATGGTCTAGATGCTTGTCTAAATGTCTGTATGATGTTTACAGACTTTCTTTTCTTTTATGAACTTCTAACAGTGGTTTCTTTGATTATTATGTGTGACTGGGCAGACCTACTCACACTATACGTGAGCACTGGAGACAAAGAACATATATATATATATAGGCATAAGTGTATGTATGTTTGAGTACATACAGACATGAGTACATGCTCAGACAGTCCAGAGCAGTGAGAGCTAATGGTACAATGTAGGAAATAGGAGATGCAGTCTTTGAAGGTTGCAGTGCAGCCATATCTGATGAATGCTGGTCAGTGCTCAGGAACGTGTGGAGGGGTTTCAGCTTGCATCACTTTTCCCGTCATCTGGGCAAACAGGGAGGGAGGGAAGGAGAGAGAGCGAGTGGGAACAAAGTGGGAAAACAGAGAGGTCAAGAGAGTAGGTGAGTGGGCAGGAGAGAGAGAAGCAAGTAGGCACATTCTTGGCCAGATTGCCAGTTTGTGTGTTTGTGTTTGTGTTTGTGTTTGTGCATATGGCTTTGTTTTTGCGTGAGTGTATGTGTGCACAAGTCCCGCTATGTCTTACCTGTGTGTGTGTGTGTGTGTGTGTGTGTGTGTGTGTGTTTGTGTATGTGTTTGTTTTTCTATTCTGGTGGGTACCTTAACCTGAGATACCACTCACCCCGTGGGGTCCAGTTTTCCCCATGGGGTCCAAATCCTGGTCCCCACAGGCATGAGCATTGCAACCAATAGAAAACAGCCTGCTGATATGCCTAGTGCGGTTTTCTTGGAAAAAAAAAGGTCCCCACCAAGTAGGGTTTCATGACATGGTGTGTTAGGGACTGTGTGTTCTAGTGGTCATTGATGGTATTGCATGGTGTGTGGATTTCCCCGGTGGGGCAACTTTTCCTGACAAAGTGTGTAACTGTGTATATCAGTATGCTTCATATTTTATATATATTAGTACACTTTTATGTGGTCAGACTTTAATTTTATTGAATAATTTGGCCTTAAATCATCAGGGGAACCCATTTAATCACTGTAAGTTTCTTTCAAAGCAGTTTTATTCTTTGAAAAAAACAAATGATAAAAATTTTGATTGCCATAAGTATATAAAATATGCATTAATGTCTGTAAATTCAATCAGTCATAAACATTTTTTTTTAAATGTCCATTTTATATTATATTTTATCTCAGGAACACTGTGGGGGAAAAATTCTTCACATTTGTGCTATAACTCATATGCTAATTATCACACAAATGTGATAACAGGATGAAATTATTAATTGAAGTGAAAAGGTCAAAGGTTAGTCCCATTCATGTGAATGTGATCTGTCTTAAAGGAAATCTCCTCTTGGACTCAAAGGTGACATGGTTAGATTTTGATGGTCAAAGGTCAAGGTCAATGTGACCTCACAAAACACGTTTTTTGCCCTAATTCAATACTAATATTACTAATTATGACAAATGTTACACAAATGTCTAATAGGACAAAATGATGAAGTGATGACATTTTCTGTGGCTTTCCGGCCTGGTTCTCCCGACCAGCTTCACCTGTCTATCCAGCCTCTTAGCTGTCCATCAGGTGTGTCCACCCTACTCTATCCTGACCTCATATTATTCACCAGAGGGTCCCTGCTCTTTTAATCTCCAGACCCCCTCCTGCTGGACCTGCTTCTTTCTTGCATAGGGATGTCTAGGAATTCATTCCTCAAGGGTGGGATACAGTCACAATCTCGGTTTCCCTGGGCCCCTGTCTCCAGCCTCAGATCACTGTTCCATGACCATATTCCTTCCTTGACCTGCCTTGCTCTTGCTGCCCACCGGATGTGTAAAGACATTTCTCCCTGTCCTCACTCACCTGACTGCCCTGCCTATTTGCACACCTGGCTCCACTTATCATCAGCCTATATTTTATTATTTTTAGTTATCAGTGAAATGGAGGGGATGGGGACTGGAAATGCCTAGGTCCTGTCACCAACTGCTCCAAATCACTTCTCATCTCAGAAAAAAATATTCACGTAGTAATAATAATAATAATAATAATTATAATAATAATAATCATCAAATTTCTATAGCGCTTTTCAAGACACTCAAAGACGCTTAACAATATAGCAAAAGAAAAGAGAAACAGTAAAAAGAAATGAGTAAATTAAATAAAGTTGTAGTTATGTAAATGACAAGTTGAACAGGTGGGTCTTGAATTAGTGATTTGAACGTCTGTAATGAGTCCAAGTTCCTGATGTGTAGTGGAAGGGAATTTCAGGGGGTAGGGGCAGCGGCAGTGAAGGCTCGGTCCCCCAAGGCGTGGTGCTTGGTTCTGGTGATGGGGGTCAGGAGGTTTGAATCAGCAGATTGGAGATGGTGGGAGGGGGAATGGTAGTAGAGGAGGTCAGTGAAATAAGAGGGGGGAAGGTTATTGAGGGCTTTGTAAGTGATGAGGAGGAGTTTGTATTGGATGCAGTATTGTACAGAGAGCCAGCGGAGCTGTTGGAGGACAGGGGAAATGTGGTCTCTGAAGTGAGTGCAGGTGAGTAACCAGGCTATTGCAGTAGTCGAGTCTGGTGGTTATGAAGGCGTGAATGAGTATTTCTGCAGTGGAGTGGGAGAGGGAGGAGCAGAGATGGGCGTTATTCCAGAGGTGGAAGGATGATGTCCTGATGATGCTGCTGATGTGGGATTTGAAGGAGAGAGTTACACACTGAGGAGGAGGGAATAACAGTATGACCATCAATGAGGATGGAGAAGTCTTGGGCTGAGGGCATAGACTGAATGGATGAATGCATGAATGAATGAAAAAATAAATAAATAATGGAGGTCTAATGCAGTATAGCATTGAAATGTTCGTTTTTATGAAACAACCTAGATAAAAGTGATGGCTGCAGGGATTAAATGAGGGACTGACTAGTGTCACTCTGTATTAGTGAAGTTCATCCAGCCATGTTACTAGATTTGCTGGAAATTAGCATTAAAGCAGGTAGGTCGGGGCCCGCGACGGCGTGTTGTGGGTAGACGTGGTGCGTTCCATATCGTTTTGGATTATCCGCTGTAGATGGGCTACATTCCATTTCAAATTGCCCCCGTCTGCCGTAGTCCGGCCATTTTACAGGCCGTGACTGCAACATGGGAAGTGGCTGATGGAAATTTATATTTTCAGCAGTTTTGTAGCATAGGCCTAATTAATATAAAATCATCAAATGATTGATTTAACAGCAGAATATGTCCATACCTGGTTAACTAGACCCATTTTATTTGAATAATATCACCACTGTTAAAATTCCACTGACTCGGTGACAAAACAATTATATTTCCTGTAAGTTTCTTCAAAGTAAAAGCAGTAGTAGTCAGAGGTGAGGGAGGGACGCACCTTTCCAGACTCCACCGGTCCCCATGACTACCATCCCTAACCCCTCCCACTCTGTGACGTCGTTCAATTAGCCGCGCTGCCTCGTGGTCTTTAGTAACAAGACAGAGAAGAAGACGACCGGAGCTGGATGAGTGAGGTGGACCGTCGGAGGAGAAAGTGATGGAAACTAAGTAAGTACATAAAACGAACACAAACTGTTTTTAATCGATAACGATGTTAGCCACCGTGTGTTATGTTTTTGCAGCCACCTCAGTCGTTTTTTCATGATTTGACATGACATGGTTATTAGCACTGCGTGGTTCGCTAATGCTAACGTTACCTAGCTTGTCACTGTAGAGTGTTGAACAATATTGTTAGCATGCCATTACAGCATTTTTAGGCAGTAGACGACTGCCTTTTTGACACATACATTTGCTTGATTTATCTGCCACTCACATGTATTGGGCTGGACTCAGGCAGAAGGCTGAAAGCTATGCTAATGTTCAGGGTTGTGAAAGGAGTGCCAGCATCAGGAGGGTGTTTAAACCTGCTACAGCTCTCTGCATTAGGTTTCTCTAATGTTCAGTTACTGTAATAGTTGAAGTGAATGTAAATGTCTTAAGTAAGGATCAATTAATTACTCTTTCCAATCTTATTGTTAGGCCTTGTTGAGAATTTCCTGAATTTGATTTAAGACAGCTATTCATCATTGTCACAATCTTTTAACAGACAAAAATCTTATTTGCTAGTCTATAACAATGTTAACCGTAGTGTGGCTCTCCATCAAAATTGTGAAAATAGCGTATTTGATGGTCAAATGTTACATCAGGTAGATTCACTTTTTTGTCTTTGATGTCCTACAGACAGAGTGGCCGACTCACCAGAATGAGGACACACTTACGTCACCTGAGGGGGCATTATTTTAATTGCTTGTCCAGACGCATGGAATACAAAAAGTAACAAACACAGGTAATAATGCTGGCTCATTATTTGGCCATCTGATTTTCAGTTGTGATACCATAATCACATTACACTATTCTTGTATAGTACACCATTAGCCTCTTTTACCATCTCAGTAATAGTCAAATAGTATCAGTCAGTCAAACAGTATGGAGAGAATCCATAGATTAGTTCCACCAAAGTAAAGTGCTCAAAACAAACCCCAGACTCAGATGCTGCAAGAGGCTTTTGCCTGCAGCAACAATGATGGAAGAAGATAATGTTGCAACTTACATCGTGACATGGCTACAATTTACATGTTCAATAGTTATTCGTTTTTAGCTCATTTCATATGACAGTAATTATATTCCATCCTGTTATTGTTACTGGCCAGTTGCAATGCAGGTGTCCTCCCAGGTGATTAGAATTCACTGCAGCTACAGTGAGATTGCTCCTGTCCCCCATGTCTGTCTCTACTGCCTATCTATCTATCTGTCTATTTATCTATATCTGTATCTATCTCTCTCTCTCTCTCTCTCTCTCCCCCTCTCTCCCTATATATATGTTTATATGTTTATATATGTTTAAGCCTAGATTCTGACAGCAGTGCAGATACATACATCTGAAAGCTCAAGCTCTGATGCTGGTGATGACCCAGATGTACCAGGTTGGAGGAGAACTGACAGTATACTCGCAAATATGCAATCTGAAACATAAATTATGAGATAAGTCATAATTATGAGATAATGTCAAAATTATGAGATAAAAGTCATAATTATGAGATAAATTGAAGTTATGAGATGATAAATCGCAAGTATGAGATAAAAAGCCATAATTATGAGATAATGTCGAAATTATATATAAGATACACAACACTCAAAGTAGCAGTTCTTTGGTGTGAGTTCTCTTATTCAACTTGACAACGAAATGGATTGTGAGCACATTGAAGACTAATTTAAACAGGGCTTTACAACAGATGAAATACTTAATTTGCTTGCTGATTCACACTGGATTATATGGAGCAAACACACGCTTGAAAAGAGAAGCAGCTCTTGTGTAGACAGAATAAAAATGATGTGGCTGAAGTGGCAATCTTCATTGAACAGCAACTGGAAACATCTGGTCAGTGTCATGGTTACCTTATTTAGGATAACATATTGTTGGACAGCTAGGTGCGCCACTGGAGTTCGTGCAGACTTTTCCAAATTATTATCTCAATTTCAACGTATCATCTCATGATTATGACTTACTATCTCTTTGACTTAATGTGAGCTGTTTTTTTTCTTATACCACTGGAAATGAGCTTCCATAGGCTGAAAACAGCTGAGAAAGATACTGTTTCTGTGTGTGGCCAAGACAAAGTACAGAATTTTCTAATCACTCTTTAGCTAGTTTAAGAAAAACATTGTACACAGTGCTTTCTTTATCTGCACTATCAATTAAGAGGCTGATAGTGTGCTATGTTGTCTACTAACTGACATTATCTTGTATTAATATACTAATAATTCCTTATTTGAACAAGATCCTCAAGATCAAAGAAAATGCTGCAACCTGTTGAGTCTTACAGTGATCATCTTAAAACAGGTAGTTCACACACAAAAGATACTAGATGTCTTAAGTGTCTTTATTTAAAAAAGTGGAATTAAAAGATAAAACAGTGCAGGATTTTCGTGCTCAGTTCACATTTTAGCAATGTTAAGACAAACTTAGAAACTAAGTGATTAAATGTTTTCTCTCTCATTACCACCAGTGAAACAAACTGTAATACAGTGCACTGTTATGATTAGGTAATGTACGGAAGTCTATCTAGATGGCTTTACATTCAGACAGTGAAGGTGTGTTATCAGTTAGCTGTAAGTATCTTGTATCAATATTCTCATATTTTCTTATCCGGGATCCTCAAGATCTAAGAAGAGACAGCAACCTGTTGAGACTGAAAGTGATGACCCAGAAACAGGGATTTCTTAGACTACATGCACTGGAATATGTGGTTTAACTTGCTTATGTGATAATGGTATCAGTGTTGAAAACATGTTCAATAGTTTGACTGTAACTTCATAAATATGTATTTTGGGTGACTATCATTCTCAGTGACAATAAATACACCACCAGTCTTTGTACTTTAACTAATAAATACTACATAATAATGGTTACAAAAAAGTTCATAGTTGATAGAATTCATATTAATGGTTATTACATACAACATTTCAGGTATTACCTTTCAGGAACAAGTTATGAGAGTCACTGCTAATAATGTCACACGTCTTACTGTTTGCATAGCTATTCATCAATTTATGATTACCTGAATTTGTTTTGAACATCTTTTTGTTACTCATTGTTACTGTATGACACAAATATGATGAACATAGTAATAATGGAAATAGACTACCAGGCAGCAGTCATTTTCTTGTATGGTAATAATAATCATTATTAATCTTTATCATTATCATTCAGTATTTTAACAGGATCTTCAAGATGTAAGAAGGCAGTGACCCACTGACCATATAACAGGTATTTCAAACACTACATCCATTGCTATTACTAATAGTTTCACTTAGTTAATTTAATCTTTATGAAAAAGATTGCGTTATTGCCATACAGTGCTATGGTTCTGGATTTATTGGTGTTAAGTGGCTTGATCGTTGGCTACATAAACTAATGAGAGGTGTTATCTTTCACTGAGACTCCAAAAGCCTGATCTTACCTGAAGCTGTTAAAAACATCTGATGTCGCTCCCTTTCTCACTCGGTAATAAGTCAAGTCAAGTCAATGCGTTGTTTCTATGTTTATAAATGCTGTCACTTAAAGAGTCCTTTTCTGCCAGAGTTCATGAACAGACTGCCCACCTCTTGAGGTTGACAGATTTTTGCTTAGCTGTTTAATTTTGCATTGTCAACTGTGTAAATCTCTTTCTGTCAAAGGTCCACTTAGCCTTTTATTGTTTAATAATTTAATAGTTTATTGTATTTTTGTACAAAATTAATGTTTTTTTATTAGTATTTGCCTATATCAGTGTGAGCAGACTCAAAACACATAGTGAATCCATGATAGCTAGATGTTAGACTTAACTAGACTAGATAACTAGATATTAGACTCGTCTAAACTAGATGCTCTCAGAGCTCAGCTGAAAATGTCACTGAAGAATCCGGTCCTGATTTTTTTGATATTGTTGTTATACATCATCTGTGGATCTGTGTAAAACAACCTGTTAGTCTCAACTGTGAAATGTACTGACTTCAGTCCACTTCAGAATGTCAGTGCAGATCTGAAACTAGGTATATATGGCAACAGGCAGCAGAAAAAGCTGCTTACTGACATACAGCAGGTGATCATCAGGTGTTAAGAGTCTCAGAGAGAGATACTACCTCTCTTCTCACAATGGAGTATAACCTTGTTACTCAAGTACTTTGTAAAAGTTGTCATTGGTTTTGCTTGTGTTATCTATTCTGTTATCAGCCAGTCAGTGCAGACAGCCCAACATTTCATGCATTAACTTGTATTCCTGGAGATTTCCAGTGTATTCTACAGTGTAAATTATGTATCAGGTTGGGTACCATGCCAGTCTATACAAGTAATGCTGTTTAAAAAAGAGGTTATAGGTGCTGTGGTATGTTTTTATGACATTGCTGACCAACATTACATGTGAATAAGTAAGTCTCATTACTGCACAGTTAATTATAGGTAATTGAATTGCTGGTCTCCATCCCCTGATTTTCTTTTTTCCCCTTGTCTTTTAGAGACCTCAAAGAGGAGGAGCTGGTCAGGTGGGGAAGTTCGTGCTATAGAAAAGACCCTGAAAGCTGTCACTGAATCTGGTAAAGTACCTGGCAAATCTGAGTGTGCTGCCCACATTAAGGCCTCACCTGAAGCACTGAAACTTAAAGTGCAAGAAGAATTTACTAAACAACACTGCACCTGTTCTTTCCATTTGCACTTGTTGTACTTATTGTGCATGTGTTGAGGATACATGTGTTGATGTTATAAGTTCAGTACACTATACAGCCACCTGTATAAGTGCATACCTGTCATGTATGAGCAAGTGGGAGCTTATTGTGAAGTGACTGCTATGGTTACTCATGAATAGCATTGGTGGATGTTCATAAAGTAATGCTTGTATTGTCAAGTAACATATATTAAGGTAGAACTTAGGAACGCACGTGAAACGCTGTTCTTTGGAGTTCTGTCAGTTTTGTTTAGAGGAAAACTTTTCTCCTGCTTCTGTCAACCTCTGGGAGGCTCCTCTGTGTAATGTTTGGTCCAGTGTTACCTTGTTGGTTGTGTCACCACCAGAAAACCAGTTGTGAGTCGGCTCACTAATGCACTGTACTGTGGAGGGAACACATGAATGGGCCAACTGTGAATCCAGTGTTTACAAAGGTCTATATATTAAATAAATGAAACTTGTCATTTGAAATACATAAGTTAACCTGTGTCTACTTTTTACACAGTTGATCTGGGTTCTCCCCAACAACTGCATTTTGGAAACACAGTCTGTTACCTGGAAGAGAACACTGTACCTGGTAGTTTACTGTAATTTATTAATTACATTTTTTTGTCTCCTCCTCTTTAAAGCAGTTCATATTTTTTGTATTTTCCAGGATATCAATTGGCTAACCAGTGTCTAATTTTTAATTGATTTCATTTACAACATGCATACAATCATGAACTGAAAGAGTAGCAACCAGAACAAGAACATAAAGCAAAAGAAGCAGCAAAAGAAAAAGCTAAAATTCAATTCAGAAATTGGAACAGGAGTGGGTGCGGCAGGGGGATTTTCATCTTAGCAAAAATTTTTTAGGAATTTAGAAGTTAAAATTATGTCTCTAGACCACTCAGAAAGGGTGGATCCTACCAAGATCCTTCCAGTCAGTCGGTCCCACGGGGTAGTAAAAATGGGTATGTGTGTGTGTGTGCGTCTGTGTGTGTGTGTACGTCAGAAGTAGGGCTTGTCTAAATAAGGCCAGAGAGGAGGACGCTAATCAACAGCTGACAGGAATACTGTCTAACACTGCCCCTGTAGCCCCAGCTACACTCACACACACACACATACACACACACACAGAGAGTCAATAAATCAGTAGTGTGCTTTATTGGGTTTTCTCCTTGATCAGTATAGAAGAACAGTCTCAGCTCTGTGATGACACAGCTGACCTTTGAAATGTGTTGTGGCTTTCTGTTGATTGTTAATTGATTTTACTAGATAGTACTACCATGCCCAATACTAATAAAGATTGACTGAGTGTAATCAATTGCAGATTGGGAAACATGTATTTGGTGAAATACCCATTGAGTCGAGTATCTTGTCCAATGAAATTGGTCTACATAGCTTTGAGTCATGGCTGAAACAGTTAGTTGAGAAACACAAGTGCTTAAATTGATTTTTAAAAATCCTAGATTCAGATTCTCTACTTTTTAGATTATAGAACAACAGAGGGGTATGGGAACATTAATCACTGTGGCACCAAGAGCTGATGTACTGGACCAACTGTACAAGTTATAAAAGGTGACTGACTCATACTGTTACTGGTTCTTTCTCATTACTAAAGAACTGTTTTTTTTTTTTGTTTTGTATTTTTCAATTTGATTCATCTTAACTTCACCTGGTTCACCTGTAGCTGCTCTGTTCAGCCTATCACTGTGTGTGTGTGTGTGTGTGTGTGTGTGTGTGTGTGTGTGTGTGTGTGTGTGTGTGTGTGGGCACTGAGAATGCATACAGGAGGCTCATGTTTTACCTATAAGACCCAAGCTTTAATGCTTTGTTATCATTTTATGTATTTTCACACAATCAGAGAAGGTAAAAGAGCAGCATGCAGCGGGTCATAGCTCAGTTCTAAAATCCTAGTGTCCCTGCTGGTGGCTGCTGACAGCACTGTCAGCTGAATACACAGTCACAGTGAACAGCAGTGGAGGATGTTGTACTGGTGTCTGATTCAGATGTTGTTTTGCCACCTTCATTTATGTACAATACTGGTGCTGTCCAGCATTGCATGGCCCTCTGTTTTTACCACCTGTCTCTGCTTCCATCACAATTAGTTTGGTGGATTGGACATTTTAAGATAAGACTCTATAAAGTTTGCAGCCTGTCATGCTGTTGGCCCTGCATTGACCTGTGTACAACTGATTTGACTGAAACTAGAATAATCACTCTGTGGTTGTATGCCTCTGCCAATCAGGCAAGTTGCAAGAATTATGGTCACAATCTCCCCTTCTGCTCCTGAGTTGAGCATTAAGTAATGACCAGAAAAGTGTTGGATATAAAATGTAATCACTTCATCATTTTATCCCATTATACATTTGGTAGAAACCTTCACCTGGACTTAGGAATGAACTGATTAGATTTTGGTGGTCAAGGTTGAGGTCACTGTGACCTCATGAAAAATATTTTGGCCATAAATCAAGAAGTCATACAGTAATTATGATAAAATCTGCTCAGTACCTTTAATTAAGGCGAATGTGTCTACTGAAATTGATGTGACACGATCTGCAAGAAAGAGGTCACATCACTGTGCTGCAGTTGTTGGAACTACTGTTGTACAGTGGTGTTACAGAGTGGAGGTCTTTCACTCACACACAATCTTTGACAGAGTACAGACATTTGCTACAGAGAGCACTTTAACCAGACAACACACAAGTTCAGTTCTGTCATCAGATTTACCCACAGCATCAACATTAATTAGCAGCTGCTTATGACATGCTGATGGAGAGATTTGTCATTTTATCTAGGGAGAGTTATCTAGGGAAAAGTACAGATCTTGATTGACTTCACTGTAAGCCTTCAGGCCTCCTCCCAGGCTGCATCTCAACAACCTCCAAGTTGAAGGTAAGGCAAACAAGTTGTTGCCTGAGAGGAGAAAACCAGAGTAAAACAAAGCCTTATTGCTGTGAGTGAAACCTTATTAGCTCCTCTTAGCTCTCTCTCTCTCTCTCTCGTTCTCTCTCTCTGATACTGTTTAGGGAGCTTTTCATGAGAAAATCAAACTGAAAATGCAAAGTGGGGGGAGTGCCCCCCATGCCTAGTGGAAATAATACCCTGGTGTCAGGTGTTGTAAGTACCTATGCTCTGCCCAGAGGGAGGAGGAAAAAAGACAGAGTGTAGCCATTGCATTGAATAATCCTTGCAAGTTAACAGCAGTGAATGAAGTAAAAGTGAAATACAGCCTTGGGTCAAATTTGAAATTTGGCAGTATTAGCTGGGTTCTGTCAGGTCAGGTACTGTGCTTTTTGGTATAGTGCCTTTGTCTCAATTTTAGGCCCCTGTATGGCCCCTGCTGTGAGTGGATAAAAATGCACTGAACTGAATGTGAAGAAATCCAATCTGATGTACTTCCCAATAAAATTAAAAAATGACCACCCCAACGACACCCCCCTTCTGTTTTAATGATGGTGTGTTGTTTTGCTTTTTTGTTTGTTTGTTTGTTTGTTTTGCTTTTGCACAGTTAAGGTGCAAATATGATATATTAACTAATTTCTTACATATTTTCCTTTTTAAAATACTTTGAAGAATTTTCATTTTGAACTTAAATGTAAAAAATAGCCTATAGTTGCAGCCCTACTATAAACTGGGCTGGTGGAGAGGGCAGCAGTAACAGGCAGTGAGTGAGAACTGTCAGATTATAACCAGATGTTACCGTGTGAGATCAGTGATATAATCAAATATCAGAAATCTGAGCTCAGTGGTGTCTTGTGGTGAACACTACCAGATTAATTGTATGTTGAAAAATGGGGTCAACTATGCTTTGTGAGTGTGTTAGTTACTTACTTGATGGATGCTAAAGTCACTGAGTCTTTGTGTTATATTTGTGTATTTTTGCAGGACGTCTCATGCTCGGGCCAAAGCAGAGGCTGCAGACCAGGCTGCACAGTCAGCCAGTCAGGATTCAGATATTGCCAGAGCTGTGGCCAGAGAGCTTTCCCCAAGCTTCCATCAGCCAGGTACAGTCCAGCAGCCACAGTACAAAAAACACACAGCAGGGTAGAATATCGTACACCAGGGTAAGAGTAAAAGTAAGATGAATCAAACACTTAAAGACACTAGAAATGTCTCTGCCCTCATTTTGCTTTATTTCCTCACTGACCTGAAAAAAGAAGGATTTGTAGCTTTGTTTTAATCAGTAGATTAAATAGATAGCAATGATTGTCTGTATTTCCTGAGCTAATATCAAAAACATTTCTTCAACTTCACAGTAGTAAGTAGTGATGTATCTATAAATGGCTGTAGGCCTGTTAAAGTCTTGTAATACTTTACATCTTGCTGCAAACCAGATTTCCCCTGTGAGGACAATAAATAATCAAAATTGCACGAACTGATCATACAGTTAGTGCTGTGTAGGTGATAGGGGTATGCAAATCAGTGTCAGGAGTGATTAACCATATATTTGGGAATTTTAATTAATACAATAAATATAAAAAGGAAAATCTAGTGAAAATGATCAGTGTTTGAATTTCTGTGTGTGTGAAAGAGGGAGAGAGAGAGAGGGAAAGGCATGCCCAAGGAGAGGGAGATCATATGTGTGTGAGAGCAAACATGACAATGGATTGTAAGGTGGGAAACTTAACTTTCCAAGCAATCCTCTAAACAAATCTTCCCACGTTTCGTCGAACACTGAGATCCCGATGTTGAAATGTGGATTCATTTGACTTGTTTGTAGCAGAAGAGAGAATGCATGCAAAACCTACCTCAAACACAAATATGAGCAAATGACCTCAGTTGGTCAAAAACCAGACTAAAATACTAAATAAATTCACAATAAAAACCCAATAATTATACAGTGAAATTGTTTAACATCCATTTACACACAATCCTAACTTTGCCCAGATATCACCCTTCTAAATGATCGCTCCTGCAAGCACGTAATCCTCCAAAAGCTGAAATGATTATTTGCTGAACTGAAGTGAATTTTACACAAACTGGGATAACGATCAAGATCGAGACTTAATTATCTCAGGATAAGAAACACTTTCCTGTGGTAATGGGTTAATCATCTTATCTGAGATTGATTATTGATTCACCCAATTATTATTATTTTTTTATTAGTAGTAGTAGTAGTAGTAGTATGCTCAAGTGAAATAGAAGAAAAGCAGTACCAATGAAAACTGCATCTATAGTCTCATAACTAACAGACATAACCAGGAAAATAAGTAAAGTACAGGTTGTAATAAACCAGAATAATCCTTTAATGCTCGGGTATTGACCTGTCAGACATAATTTTCTGTTCTTTGTTTTATCCAGGCCCGGACTACGTACGGCAGAAGTATAATGAGCCAGTAGAGGTGAAGGAGGTTCCTGCAGAGGAGAAAAAGGAAAAATCTCCATCAGGGAGCCCTCATTTCTACCGGAAAGGGACAACACCCACCCAATCTCCATCTCAGAGCCCAGGTCCCAGCCCCACTCCTTCACCCACTGCTCTTAAGAAGACTTTTTTTAGCAGTAAAACTCCCACAAAGCCTGCTGGGAAAGAGAACAGAACCCCAACAGCTCAGTCTTTGACAGCAGGTAAGCAGCTTGGATTACTGTAAGTCTGACCAAACCTTTATTTCTCATGAAACGTCCTTTATCAGCGATTACCAGTCGTCAGTTGATGGTTTCATAGTTAACAGTAACAGGAGACAATTTATGTGAAACAGGTTTTTATGTATGTGTGGGGGATGTACAGGATGCATATTTGGTCTCTGTGCCTTAAGCTTCTCCTGCACTGTGAGCATGTGTTTGACAGCTTCTGTAGAATCAGAGCCCTTAGAAGAATTCTTGTTTGGAAGAGGGACTAAATAATAATAATAATATTTTACAGCAGCAACAATTGTTGCAGGCAAAATGGTGAGTTACATGGTTACACTGTAGCACAGGAGGCATTTCAGCCATGTTTGATCATCACTTGAATTTTTTCAGTTTTGAACATGTAACTAGAGTGACTGTGTTTGGTTATGAGGACTTCCAAGATGCAGCTGACTGCACAGCAGTACTGTGGCTGTGTGCCACACTGATGGTGAACTAAAGCAGCTGCTAATAGGCTGCTTTCACTGCACTCCTTGTATAGACACAACGTAACAGCAACACAATCAGCAGCAGCAATGCATAGGACCAGTTTTTAGTAACAGTATGGTCAGCAGCAGCAGTTATTCTACCTGCACATTATTGCTAAGCAACAGCCATGGTTGTAGCAGCAGCAGTGTTTGTAGAAGCAACATGGTGAGTAACAACAGTAATGAGAAGAAGCATCATGGTGAATCTTGGCAGTGACTTTAGCAGCAACATGGTCAGCTTCAACTGTGATTACTCCAGCAACATAGTAACCTGTTGTGTTACTAATGACAGAGTAAGAAACCAGGCCTCTTGCGTGTAAACAATGGGTCATTCGTAACTTACAGTTGGGATTATAGCCATTTTATTCACAGTACTATCAGCCATGTACATTTACATTAAAACTTGGGGTTCCGCCAATCTACAACTCACTCTACCTTCACAACCAAAATGGGTAATGGTTCTTCAGTTAACTGTTTTTTCAGTTAACTCTTATCTTTTCCTTTCTTCTACTTGACAGGCATAACAAAGGCAGCATCAAATCTTTCTCTCAGACAGGAAGTGAGGCAACAGGAGGCTCCTCCAGTTGTCAAACCGGCTGTTACCACGAAAATCAGCAGTTACCCCAGCAATGGGCAGATTCACTCCCAGTACCACGGTTATTATGTCAAGGCAGATGTAAAGAGTCCACCACCCGATGACCCAACTGGTGTAGAGGATGATTTTCACCCATCAAGCCTTGCACGGTTGCCACCACCTGCCAAACAGATTCAGACGCCAGCACTGAAATCCCTGCCAGCCCCTAGTCCTTCACCAGTTCCACCAAAAGAAAGCACCAAAGCACCAGAGCCTCTCAAGCCAAAACGACAGGAATCAACCAAACCAAAGAGCCTTGCAGAAACCAAGAAAGCTAGTATGGAAATACCACCTGAAATTGTACATGAGGAGTCGGTGAGTTAGACCAAGTAACCATACATGTTTGATTTTGATTCTAACATGCAGTTTTAAGTGTATAATTTGCAATTTGCAATGGCCCAGCAGGAATGAAACCAATAATCCAGGTAATGTATTTTTTGTTGATTATTTTATTTAAACGTCTACACTAGGCAGCAATGGAAAAGAAAAAAAAAAAACGGGGACACACAAAGCTCCCAGGAACTGTCCAAATATGTCCATCAATAGCAATGTTGGTACAATAGGAGATTGCCCTTTTCATCAAGAAAGCCCTGGGTGCTAACTAGGAGAGAATAAACAGAGACAAACAGACAAACAGAGCTGAACTCACACATATGGTGAGGGACTGCCAGAATATCAGTCAGTGTACACAGTATAGGGCAGAGTTTGCACAAAAGTAAGGTACAGCGTGGCAGGTGAGCTCATAAACTGTACAATTAGGTCTCATTACACAACGCCAAAAATGGCTTCTATACCGTCTGGAAATTATTTAGTGAGTTAAGTTTGCAGATCTGCTCCATCTTGACAGCCAAAAGCATTTCATTGAGCCACCTCTTCAAACAAGGGGGCAATAGGGATTTCCAGTTTAATGTCTTATCAGAGGAGCCTAATATTGCCATTTTACAGTCTGGCTGAATGTTTATTCCATACTACAAAATCAATTGAATATGTCACATCAGGAACTACCTTACAATAGTAATAATAATGCCAGAATTATTTAGTTTGGAGCTGAAAAAAAGCCCAAATTTATTATCTATGTAAAGATCTCCAATACAGCACATGGCTCTCTCTCTCCAGTCCACTCTATCATCAGTGCAGGTTTAAACAGATTGTATGCTATAGGAGTGTGCACTGAGATATTAGGGAGTCTAAAAAATTTCTTTATTTGATTCAAGATCTTCAGGGAGTTTTTCAGAGTGAAGTTATAACCAAGTCATTTGTATGAAGGCTGTCAATTGGAGAAGAGCAACGCTGGGAAAAACTGACAGGGATTCAATTTTTAGTCAAAGTGGAGAGACAGCAAACCAGTCACCACCGGGGGAGCCCCACTGCCAAAAACTGAGAGCCCTCGCATTTGCTGCCCTGCAGTCATGCTTAAATACAGGGAGGCCAAGGCCACCCATGTTCACATTCTTCTGTAAGTGGACTTTAGAAATGCAAGGGGATTTATTTGCCCAGACAAATGAAAGGATAATCTAACAGTTTAAAGAAAGATAATGATAAGTAGATAGGAAGGTCCTGGAAAAGGTATCAGATACCTTGGAGTTGCAACCATATTTATTGCATTAATGCAGCCAATCATTGAGAGGAGAAGCAAATTCCAGTTCCTGATGTTAGCTTAGTTTGTCACATATCAAGAATTCATTTTAGTAAAAATAATACAGGTAATGTTAATGTCAGTTTATTCTTTGGATGGCAGGGAGAGCTCTGTGTTGAGAGCATTAATGTAATGCTCTTCTCTTCTCTGGGTGAAGTTGCACCACTCTATGAAATCACCTCAGCGTCCATACTCTGGGCCTCCAATGGCACAATTGCAAAGCTCGTCCTGTTCAGCCACACAGGAAGTAGACTGCCTAACCTTTCAGTGTTGGTGCTTTGTTGTGCAAGTTTAACTGTGTAAAGATTGGAAACCACAACTTTGGCTGTGTTCTTGTGGTTTTGAGGAATTTGGATGTGGTACAAATAAGAGAACACTTAAATCATTGTACGTAGGGCTGAATGATTTGAGGAAAATACGTTTATGTCAGTTGCAAATATTGTGATTTTAATTTAAATTGAGATGATTTTCTACAATTAAATTGCAGATCTTTATTAGTGGCCTACAAAGTATTAAACGTCTATTATCCATTGTCTATACCATTATCCTTAAGGTGGGCTAAAGCCAGTCCCAGCTGACATTGGGCAAGAGGCGGGGTACAATCCTTCGCAGGGCCAACACATGTAGACAACCAACCTTTCACACCTACAGGCAATTTAGAGTCACCAATTAACCTGCATGTCTTTGGACTGTGGGAGGAAGCTGAAGTACCTGGAGGAGAACCCACACAGACACAAGGAGAACATGGCAAACTCCTACACAAAAAACCTCCATATTAGACAAGAAAAGGTGGTTTGTTGTGTGACCTGACCTTGCCTCAATTTCATCATCCTGTTTGACCATCTGACTCTCCTCATGGTCGTTCATTTTTGCAGTTCCAACAACGTGGTGTTCTTTTTCCCTTTTAGCCCTACACAAATCAGCTGTGTAACCCGTATTGCTATATCCTAACAGTGGTGTAGAGGGTTTTCCCAAATGCAGAACAGACACTATTATCGAAAACTTGCTCATCAGTTTATCATCACTATAGTTGGAATGTTTAGTTTGTAATAATTCTGGAGATTATTTTATCACCTAGGCCTGATTCTTACCACTGTTTGTTGTAACAGCTATCAAGCTAGCTGTCAGCTGAAAATTACGACACAATCAGCAAAATTCTTTAATTAGAGAAAGACTCGTCATTCTGATGCTCTCTCTGAACAGAAAAAGTACACAGTCCACTTTGTCTTTTCTAATTTTGTTTTTGTGTTAAATACTGTTTGCCTAAGGTATGAGTTAGGGATGCGATACCACTTTTCTTCCAAACCGATACATACCGATACTTGGATCTGAGTACTTGCCGATACCGAGTACCGATACGAGTACTTATTAATGCCAATTACACTTTGTACATTTACTTGGAAATGTGTTTTATCTTCATCAGATATTGTTTCATTCTCTGGCTGTAAGAAATTGCTGTGACTGACATTTGAACATTCCATTATATATGGCACTGCCACACATTTTACTCAAATAGAAGTTCTGTTAAAGTACTGTTATTGACATTTTAGTATTCAACTGCATGTTTTTTTAACAAACAGAATATCTTCAAGGCAGGAGTAGGCTAAGGCGGAATGTTTAAAATGTCCAACTATTTTCTGTCTGACTGCCACAGCATCAGCCACGCTCCTCTGTGCTAAAAGCCCCTCATTAACAGCCAGCTGGAGGGTGTGTGCACACACATGGCAGGCTCAGGAGTCCAGCATCATTCATGGCTTTGATCATGTATTTCACATTATCACGTACAACATGAACAGAACTTTTAGGGACCCCCCATGTCTGAAGCATGTCATCAAACACACCTGCGATGGCTTGGCTGGTATGTGAACCCCTAAATTGTTTTGCATGCAGGACGACTCTTAAAATCCTCATCAATCTGCTGTGCAGTTAAACTGATGAGGGACACCGGGCTAACCGCTGCTCGTCCAAATATCAGTGGTGAAGCTGAGGGCTGAAATGTCTTTGTCAAACAGCCAGTTGGTGCTGGGCTGGTAAAAAAATTGTTGTATGCAAAAGTTCGGCTACCACTGTAAAAGAAATAAGTCCACCCCCACAACAAACAGATAATAATAAATAAAATGTCTTAAAATTTTAGTACACCGACACTTTTTACTTCATGAACCTAAGAAATACAAACTAATTAGACAGTAATTTACATGCAGAAGTTTGGACACCCCACTAATTCAGTACTTCATACAATTCTATGTATGTATTCAGTATATCTGCTGTATGCATATATTCTATATGTTAATGCAACAGAACTTAATTCAGAAAACATAATACAACATAAACTTCTCTTGTGTTTCCACAGGGTCCTAACTCTATCTTGGTGGCTCTTGTGATGCTGTTGAATGTAGGTCTAGCAATCATTTTTGTCCATTTCCTCACCTGACCAAATCTCAACTCAGGTAAGAAGAACTGCTTTCCTCCAAAAGGTATCTGTCTATCACAACTGAAATTGTGCTGGTCGTCAGTTTATCGATTACAAAGAGTTATTATGTAGATAATTGTTGATAAATGTTTGACACTTCTTTTGTCTAATGTTCAGAGCCGTAGCCACAGTAGCCTCATACTACCATTGTCTCATTGACATAGTTTTTCTAAGCCAACATTTTCAATTTAACATACCAGTATGGTTCTGGACACACATTAATTCTACATTAGCCATTCATCTTAAGTGGTAAATGCACATCAGCTAAACTGGCTTTGTGACCCTCCTCTGGAAAAGGGTTAAACATGAGTTAGGTGCTGATTGATACATAGAAACTTGAGGCCAAAATGGTGGACTAATATATCATTGTGGTACAGTGTGTCTGTGCCAGAAACCAGCCTTGTGTCTTCCTCAAATCAATATGCAACTAAGCAACTTTAATTTAAATTTGATGGGTTAAGGAAACATTAGTCAAGTGAACACATGGTTTTAAGTTGATGAAGCTGAAGGTGATAATTGAACAATTAAAACTGATAAAGTGATCTAGTTACACAGAGCTGGTAATAAAATAATAGTTTATTTAATATAACAATGATATGAGCTGGTTAGTGTAGTGCAAGTATGGGAATAATGTATGAACTAACTATTATTTCATCTTAACGTAACCCTGTTCAACTGCACAGTTTACATACTTGTTCATTTTCAAACAGTATGTTTCACTTTTAATGTTACAAGAGAAAAGGCTTAGAGGTACAGTATGTTAATTGGGTTCACCGGAGAGAGTGGGAGTGAGACTCTAATGTTAGCATTTAACTCTGATAGCAAGAGATACGACACAGTGGATGTGCTTGTCATAAACTGTGCTTTGAAATGTAACCACACAAACGAAATTAATGATAATTAAGTCTTGGCCTTTGATGTAGTGCTTTGTTACTACTGTAGATAGTAATCTAGTGAGCCAGAAATGCTGATGTTTGCAGGTTACATCAGAGCAGATTAACATGCTAATTAATATGTTAAAATCACACCTCACACTTTTGCTCTTTTTGGTTTTTGGAAAGGAAAATCATATCATGTTATTAGTTATTAGTTGCAGTGTTACACCTGTGATCTATCATTTATATCTGTGCACATCAAACAACTAAATGGGAAAATCTAGGTTTTTTATCTTGAGAGTTGAGTTTCTGTTTTCAAAGTAGGTTTCTTTACATGAGTAGTTGTAATATGACTGTGTACACAGTCCCTAAATGACATTCAACATAATACAAACGTTCATTCCCTAATCACCCCCCTTTTCTGACCCTGCAGTGGACTCATCCAAACTAGTCGCACGAGCTGCTAACCCTCCATCAGCCAATGGGGCCTTTTTAAAATTGATGCCAGTCAGATCGGCAGACACGGGCAAAACGGAGGACTGAAAATAGAATAGTGAAGGAGGAAGAGGAGGAGAAGAAGTGGAGGACAAAAACACATGGAGAGAGAGAGGGGGAAAAAGGCAGAGAGAGAAAGATGAAACCACCACCACCACCCCATCCCCCACCCTCTCTGGATGGACTGAATGACTGTCTTTGGTGCCCGAGTCCAACCTGATTGGACTGGTGATGATTTGCGACTCCACTCAGAGTGCAGTGAAAGCTGAAGCAACCAGCTATGGATTCTCTATCAGGGTTAGAAATAACAGGAGGCCTGGAGAGTTGAGTGAATGTGAGTGAGTGTGAGGCCTGGCTTCTATACTGCCTGTAAATGCCTGTGATGTGTGTGCTTGTCTGTCTATAGCTCCATTTCCATCCAACTGTTCAGCAAATATGGAAGTTTTGAACTGCTGCAATAAAAGTCTGTGCCTCGTCCAGCTGAGTTGAAGAAAATTTGTTTCCTAAATGATCCACCAAAGTAACTGTGAGCAGTTTTATACTGTTGATTAGTATTGGAAAAGTAACTATTGCTCTTCAGTTCAAATAATGCTGGTAATTTGCCTTGTTTTTATTTAATTACCATTAGACTGGCTGCTCACGTTTTGGAGAGACAAGATTTAGAACATGCAGGTTTTGGCAGTGAGATGTTACACAAAACATTTAGAAACTGTAGTGCACTTTTATTGAACTGTTAACCAGGTCAGCTGCACCAAGCCTTTATTTTTTAGTCAATCAATGCCTTTCTGCTGACATATGCTACATAATTTGTTGTTGTAAGAAGTATTTTCTGCTTCAAGTGAGTGTGAAGATGTTTTTGCAATGGCTGAGGATTTTGAGGATTTTTTTTTTGATGAATTTTGCTGCCCCTTCTCAACTTTTGTCTTACATAAAAATCCACACAAAATGATTTGGATGGAAACCAGGCTTGTGCATATCTCAGTGTATTTTACATGTGTGTCTGCTTCTGCTGTTTTGTGTGTGAGTGCATGTGTGGTTGGCGGGTGGTGGACTGGATATGTTCGGAGATGCACTTCGAGCTGATGGAAGCCAACAGCTGCCTTACCATTTTACAGTGACGTGGTGGTGGGTGAGAAGGGCCCGGGCAGGAATGTGAAGCGCTTGGCTGATTCTCCCTCTGCCAGGTCCTGAGAGAGTGGCTCTATTTCTATCAGTCTGTCTATCGATCTGTTCATATCTGTTTTTATCTGTTTCCGTGGGTCTCAGTACCTGTCGTTTTCTATGCTGTTTTCTGTATCAGGTGCACAGTAGACAATCAGAGGGGTTTTATTCCAAAATGACAGGATAAAGTTACATTTGGAAAACTTAACTATAGGCTCATTTTTTAAAGGGTTCATTGCAATTTTGCAAATGGTATTATTCCATAGTGCATTTCCTACTTGCAATTTCCTCTTATAATGAAAGAATGAAAGACACGATCTGTGTTTCTATCTGCCTTCAATGATATTCAGTACTAACCCATGACTTTATGTTTCTATATTTGCATTTATGTTCCCACAGACCTCATTCCTATTGAGCTTAATTTAACGCCAGTTCATGTATCCTGTTTATGATAAGTCTGGAATATGACAGCTGTATATACCACTCTGTGTGTATAGGATTTTTTTGAAATTGACAAATTAAAGTCCAGTTTGATACATTTAGATACACCTCCTGAGTGTATACCTACACTCTCAGTTTGATGATGAGTATCGAGAAAGCAAATTTTAATTCAAGTGACTACTGTCAGGCTGTTTCAGTAATAGTGCAGTATACACACAGTCAACCCAACAGTAGTGCAATAGTTGTTGTCACTTCTGTATTATGAATTAGAACGTCATCGCTTGGTAGTCAGGCAAAGACAGAGACACAGTGGAAAGTAAAGAGAAGTAAACAAGTTGATGACAGTTACAACTGAACGTTACAAAATGAGTGTTTTATGCCTGTATTGGACTGGAAGCTACCATGTCTGACCTGATTCACTTCACTGTGCTACTATCTGTAGCTTTGGTCGGGGTGCTACCAAATTACAAAAATGTTATCATCAAATGTGTAGTCTGCTTTGGTATGCATCAGCACAGGTTGAGACTCCCTATCAAAATATATTAAATGAGAAGTCAGCTATCAGTGATGTGGAGGGGTCTATTTCATTCCTCCTGATCACCACAGACATTAAACAGTTACATGCATAACTCTTGTTTGGAGTTGTGATATGAAATGAGATCAAGAGTGTGTGACTGACAGTAAGTTTGCAGTTATGCAGAAAGGTGCGGCGGGCATAAAGACCTTAACTGGCTAAAATAGAGACGAATGAAAACTAAACAGGGCTGTGATAGTGCACTGTTTGTCTTCATGGAGCACCCACAATTTTGTTGGACTTAACTGTACAATGACAATAAAGCCTATTCTATTCTATTCTATTCTATAAGTCAAGTTTAAAAACGTGAAGGGGTCATGTTCAAGCTAAAACATGGTGTTAAGTTATGCTTTAAACACTATGATATAAAGTCTTTTTTACACCAAAGCTGACAACGTTAACTAAAATACCATGGTGACAATATACTGCACAAAGTAAAAAGAATACAAAGACGTGAAATGTAAAAAACATGAGTCATGTACAACACAATAGTTGCTATTCACTGTTATTCTTTATTCTTTGAACTATATTTTATATAGCAGACTGTGTTTTGGAATATGCAACACACCAAGGTGCATCTCTGTAATTGTTATGACAATTTCAGTCCCAAGAAAATCATGCAGTTTGTCAGGTTTTTCTCTCTTCTGCTCAGAGCTGATGTTTGCATCTAATTTTGCTGAAGGGCTACTATAAATCTTAATCATTGTAGTTTTAACTCCTTTGTATGACTTTCTCACCATTCTAGGAAAGATGGAGCTATTTAAGACTAGTGTTTTAGTACCATTTTAGTATGTATGCTGTATTTTTGTAATTTGCCATTAATTTGATCATTGCTAAATTACTAGTAAATTACTCCTCTGTAAGGGAAATGCTATTTATTGATGTTGACCTAATGGTAATGATTGCTCTTATGCTGTCAGTCACCATACAGTTTCAGCCTTTGTCACACACAGTTGTTACCACGCAGTAACATGTTAAATACCATCCTAGGAACCCTTCATTTTAATTGTTTGTTAATTGTTTAAACTTAGTGCTGTGATTATATATATATATATATATATATATATAATGTATTTATTTATTTGTATTTTAATGTGAAAATATACATTTTGCAGGTTTAACCAATACTGTAATTTGTTTGCTGATTAAGTTGAAGAATGATTGACAGTATTAGTCAAGAATCAAGAGTCTATGTCTGCTATTTGATGTATTATTAACAGTGGATTTTGTCAGAGATGAGACATTTTGATAGTCACTCAACATGATAGCATGATACCTGTTCTGTGTAACAATGGCATCGTGATTCATTTTCCATTATTGTTCAATGATCTGTATGGTAAAACAACAAGAGAAAGTTTCTGCATGTGATGTCCAATACAGAACATTTAGGATTTTATTCTGTAGATGAATTAGGTGGTTTATTGTCACATTTAGATATAGATGAAATTTGTGCATCGGTTGGATGATGGTGATCGCTTTGTGCTGTTGTATGTGGTATCCTGTTCAGTTTTGGCCAGGCAGAGGGAACGACAGGTATTTTGATTGACTGGAGGGCATGCCTTATTTTCAGATAACTGCACAGCTATAACGGCTCTTCATCAGCATTTTGAATTCACAGTTGGAGTAGCACTGCGTATTGGAATAGCACAGTCATTTGTTCCAGACCATGAAGTTCAATTTAAATGTTGAATACCCTTAAATGTGATTTGACAGTACTTTTGATTGTTTGATTTTGATCTCTGTCTAGAGATGGTATGGTCATGGTATAATTTTGGTAAACCACTCACCTGTAGAGTTATGAGAAATAATAACACACTGTAGAAGAGAGCGTGATTAGCTTTCATTTTGTGTTTGATAACTGCATCTCTCAATAGTTGGGGCTTTAAGGCCAACAGTGTTACTAAGATGATTGATTTATGTTCTGAGGAACATTTTTCAGATGTTTTTTAATATATTGAAAGCTGCTGGTGTGTGAATGTTGGTTTTAAAATAAAGTATTGGCCCTTTGAAATCAACCAATGCTAACAAACATGATGCCATGTTGAATAAGTTTATGTATTTGGATGAAAGTTTGAAAGGTTTAGATAGGATTATTGTAACTCTTGATTAAGTTTACAGTAGGAAACGAAAAAGCATTGTCTTAAATAAGTTTCCACCCTGATGGCTGGATTTACTTATTTTTGTTATGATTGTGGTGCCTAGTTTAGCATGCAGATATTGGCTGGAGTTTTTTGGGGGGTGTGGGTTGGAAGTTATAGTAAAATACTGTATAAAGTGTGCATACTCAGTCACATAAGTTGTAAGTAACTGTTGACAGTTTGGATTGGAGAAGTTAAATAAAAAATCAGTGAGTGATTCAGATTGATAACTTAATGAAAAGCTCCATTCCCATTTGCCTAGTATGTTTAGCACAATAATCTAATTACTAGCTAATTGCAAATATAATCTGCAGAGTGTGTTTCCACTGTATCAGCAAAAAACAGTGGGAGATATAGGTAATAAGTCATTTAGTACCTATTAATGTGACAGCACTTGAAACAGCCTTTTAATACTTAAATCTTTGTCTGAGCCCAATCCTAAAGGTTTTTTTGTTTGTTTGTTTGTTTTTTCAGCTGCTCTTTTAAGAGTAACTTAACACTAAATAAACAGTGAAAAATCTGTTATTACATAGCATAATATCTCTGGTGGTCATTCCTGAAAAGAGATGTAGAACATGCATTTTTGTAAATGGGGGTGTGTCCAAACTAAACCAGTTCTTTAACACTCTGTAGCCAAGAGACAAAATCTGCTAAAAGCTTCTCTCCCCATATTAAAAAAATGCAATAGAGTGGGGCAGGACAGAGTCGTACCTGGAAATATGTTAGCATTTCCAGTTCCCTTGTCCCAAAGTCTCCTTTGAACGTTTTTTTTTTTTATGGTTTTTCGTTAGATGGCTGAAATAAGGTCTGTAGTTAACACAAGCTCAAAACATTTTCACGTTTTATTTTATGACATAAAATACATCAGAAAATACCCATTTGTGATTTTTTAAGCTTTTATGTTTCTTAAGAAAGGTGGTTGCTAACAAGTGGCTAGATGAGACTACATAGGTTGTCAACATCTTAACAGCACCTTTACATCCTCATTGTCTTTATTCTCATGCTCTTTCAAATTATTACTAATTTTCTAACTTGTAGAAGAGACCAGCACACTTAATTAAATTACAAGTTGGAAGCGTAGTAGTGGTGATATTGAAATCATTGCAAACCGTGGTGTAGTGTGTTTCTAGCCTAACATTAGTTTTTTACTTCTGCCGATTGTATTTAGACTTTAAAAATCACAATGTTCTTCTGTAAAGATTATCTTGCTGAACAAAGCTTTAAAGTATGTTGGTCACAGATCTTATTTTCTGCAGTAATTCAGAACCCCATGAAACAATCCCATTGGCTTTTTGTTGAAGGAGCCAGGGCGATGCTAACTTTTGGGCTGCCCAGGGGCTACGGGGGGGATACTGACTTACCATCACACTGCATCATATAACAGCATAGAGCTGGCAGCACTAATCAGCTAGTGTGGTGGAGGTTTGACAGTCACTAGAAGAACATTTATCGTCGCTTGAGAGAGTCATTGTGGCTACATGTGGGCTAGCTAGCGGCTACGCTACGAGAGAATCTGTGGGGGAGTGTCAGTACATAGCTGTGGTTCTACCATTGTATCATGGTTGTGCTCACTGCTACTGCAGTGAATTAAATGTACAATGTTGTCTGTCAATGCTCAACAGGCTTGCTAATGCTAGCACTATTAGCTGTGTGAGAGGCACATTGGGACTCCTGTTAGCTGGTGTTCTGCATTATACAAAGAGTAACAACTGCTGCCACAGTTGAGGAGGCCAAAAATAGGAAATAGGCAGCAGAGTACTGTCGTGTAGTTTGTGAACGATTTGTTCAAAAGAATCTATCGGATGAACAGACTGAACCGAATCACTTCAATCAATGGTCTAACTCCTCACATGGTAACACTTACAAAGCTATGTGAACACAAACTCACACCTATATACACCGTTTGGCCATGTTTCAGTTCAGCACTGAACAATTCACTGAACAGATCTTTTGAACAAATCTTTTTAATGAACAAATTCTAGTGATTTGAGAAAAGAACTGCTTTGCACATCACCACACAAAGGGGTGGGGTACTTCATCTGAACTGAACTTTCAAATCCAAGCAAACAGATACACGCTAATTTTAAGCAGAAAAGGCTGTTTTCCCTCACGTTAAAATTTTGTTGGAAATAATGCCTGTATCAAAATCATATGCCAACAGCAATCTATGTAATTTTGTGTACTGAACAAAACAATAATTCAGTGTGTAATTCCTCTGTAAGCAGGTTGAACCCTCTAGCTATACAACGATTAGGACACTTTACATGAGGTCTTAAATATCATGTAACACCTGAGAGACAGTTTTTATCTTACTGAAAAAAGTGGTATATTGCTTTTTACTAAACTGGACTTCCATACGTTATAAATGTAAGTTTGGTAAACATTTAAGAAATTTTCTTTTTGTTGCTTGAGAGTCTGAGAATTTACAAATATAAACACTCCTGTGTTTGAGAAAATGTATTACAAAGGAAAACTTTTTGTTATTACTTTTTGGTATTACTGTACACAGAAGCAACAGAGTTTTGAGAGGAGATGCAGACTTGATGAACAGAGGCAGAGTTTGTGAGCATAATTTGGGTTGATCATGTGTTGGAATAATTTTGACATGAATTTGTTGCCAGTGTAGTAAAAGATGAGCAGAGTGAACAGTGATGGTGTAGAGTTGAATGCCTGACTGCTATCAGTGCTCCAGTATCTGCAGCTGTGTGGTTGTTAAGGAACATACTGTATGTACAGTAGGGGAAATGACAGCTTGAGTTGCAGTGTGGGCAGTGTTAGTGATGGCAAACATGAATGGTGCTGTGCTATTGTAACTGATAGGAGACTGGTTGGGCTTATTGGTATTGTAGTAGGTGAAGTGAGTTAACATTAGGGTATTAAAGCTCATAGTTAACAGGAAGACATATAAAATTTTGATCTCAAAGCTGCATTTAACCCACTCTCCAGCAAATGAATTAAGATTTAATACAAAATGTAGAACCCAATCACACCAATTAAAAAAAATAAAAACTAGACAGGATAACCCTCATGAAGGTAAAATTTATTGCAGGACTGATTGCCTTAATTTTAGGTAGGTATGCAACTGAGCATGTGTGTATATATATATATATATATATATATATATATATATATATATATATATACACACACACACACACACACACACAGTATATACATTATAACAGTGGCAGGCCGAGCACAGCTATAGAAACCATCAACAATATACAGAAACACAGTACAACAGAACTATGCATCACAGACAGACATGTCATGTAGCCAGAATAAATGGCATTACTAAAAAAATGCCCTAAAAACCCAATGAACACAGTTGAATAGGTCTCCAAACACCATCATCTCCAGCAGAAATATCAATATTAACTAATACAATGACAAAGACTAACAATAAAATACAGGTAAAATGGATTTTACTCACCGATTATTTGTAGACACATAATAAAAAACTGCCTCTGTCGAGCAGACATAAGGTGAATTAGAACTATGTGAGAAATATGACTGAGCAGACTCGTCTTTCAGCGTTAGCCTCCATAGATAGAAAAGGACTTATTGTTGGAACTGAGACGCACAGATAACCTCTACAACAGTCACTGAACTCTTCTTCCTCCTTCAGCCGTTGTGGGTTGAAAAAACAGCTATTAAATCTATGCTAACGTGTTAGCTTGTGCTAGTAGCTATAGATGTGGTTTGCTAGCTCTGACCAGTACATTTTCTGACCGTCCAATCAAATGACATGGAAATGACGATGTCATGGTACGCCAGCTAGATGGCCCCTGATCTCACCAACTCAAAATCTGATTGGTTAAAGGATCCGCGAGGCAACAGTTTCATCGTCATTCATTTTAAATTACAGTGGCCTGCACTGATTCTGAAGGCCTTAAACCTGGCAACACAGAGCTGAAATCTGATTGGATAAATGCTCTAACAGCAGGTCTTGCTGGCCCTGACAGCCCACCACTGCAATATACCAGACAGGAGATAATGCCACATCTTTTCAATAAACCATTGTGCCTGACTAGTTCTAGCATGTTCCTGGCAAGCTAATGTGTCTTAAGCTGGCTAGTGCAAGTTATTTCAATAGTTCGTCAACCAGCCCTGCACATAATCACCAAACTTCTAGAACCACACATTTCAAGAAGCCACGCAGATGAATTTTTGCTGGACCACTTCAGGCTGTGTCCCAAAAGACAAGAGCACTGCATCAAAAAACAAATGCAGCAGTCTGATGGACTTTGAAATTAGCATAGAGTACGGCATCTTCTCACTGTAGCAACATGCCCACACCAAACAGACCCTTGTGCTTTTTTAATGTAGTGCTATTTTCAGCCTGAGTGCTCACTTGTTAGGAAGAAATGTTTGGGCGTATCCTAGGCCTTCATCAGTGTAGCTGATCATATGCAACTTGCCCTGAGGTAGTCCTATGGTGGGCACAAACTCGTTCCTCATGTTTTATGCACTTTCCATTCCTTTGCTGGAGTGTGGGTGTTCAGTTCTAAGCAGAGAAAACACTAACATCATGCTTTACTTTGGTCTGACCTTAGAGCGGAAACAAGGCTGTTACAGAAAGAGATCATTTGAGTAGGAAAAGAAAAAAAGAAAGGAGGAGGATTCTGACAACTGACATTTCTTTGATGAAATGTTGTTGAAGAGAACAGGGAGGAAAGAGTAAGAGAGTCTTGGATGCATCAAGAATGTTTTTGTGAACTAAATTATAATTGGCAGCAAATTTTGAAACTGAACCTGGGTCTTCTGTTTTATCAGACCAGTATGCCTGAAGCTAGGTTTAAGCTTATCTGTGAAACAGGTGTTGACAATTATTTTTGTGACAAATCAAAGTGGAGCCTTTAATGTTTGAGCTCTGATATTTTTCTTGTCAAAATACTAATTGTACCTAATATTACATCACTGTTTCTGCCCCAATAGGACGTCTATTATGACTAATACCTGAAATGAAATCTGAAATTGTTTTTTCTCTGTATAGGGATTCTACATCACTGTATATTGTCTATGGTTTTTAAGGCAATTTGAGAGCCTTTTTCTGTTAATGACTGTACTTTGAATATTTTGGCTTGATTACTAAATGCACCAACTATCATCTTCTTGTTGCTGGTGATACAGTACACATACTGCTATCAGTTATTCTACCTTACAACATAGTTTTTTTCTGTTTTGTTTTTGTTTTCATTGAGATAAATTAAAAAGTGGTTTTACATTTTACATCATGTGTTTGTGTATCCTTTGCCTTCCAGCTTTAAGACTCTCTTCACAAGCAACAAGACATTTATGATCACTACCACGGCACTAAAACATGTGATCATTGCATTTGATGCTATTATGTAGCTCTTGTGATCACACTGTTACAGTCTCATTGAGTGCATTCAGACAATGGCTTGGAAGAAAACAGGGGTATTCCCTGTTGCTTAAGTTGATCTGGCCTCCAGCATGCAGCGTTCTATTCCATCAGAGATGCTCTAACTGTAAAGTGCAAAAGTTGGCTCGGCTCACCCATGACCAAAATAGTCCTGATGGCTGACAGCTGCTGGCCTGCCTGGAGACTGCTGCACAACACTGAAGGTTTTAAAGAGGTGGAGCTTTGACACAGAAAGTTAACATGACATTATTTTGATGAAGAACTGTGCAAAGTAATGAAACTGAACTAATATCTTGTGCTGGGACAGCTATGGAGAGTTTATCCAAAAAACGTAGGCACATTTAATATAACTGTTAGTTATATTAGTAGGCTGTCTTTAGTTGGTGTGGTGCACACCACTGGATAAGGAGGAGCTGAGCCAGCTCTAAACTCCATCCAAACTGTTTGTTAGAAGTTTGAATAGCTTTGGAACCAGCCAACCCCCCACCCCCTTCCCACACACACACACACACACACACACACACACACACACACACACCTTACAGTGGTTTGTGTTGCGTTTACATGTGCTATCATCTTGACCAAGTGACCAGATTCCACGTACTGGTTTTGAATTACACGATTATGAAATTTGTTCATCATGTTGAAGTGATTTTTTGCAAGTGCTTGATTTTCACTGTAAGGCTACAGGCTAATTGCAGGCTAATTAATATTTTCATTATTGTTTAATCTGTTTTTTTCAACTGATCATTTGTATATGAAATGTCAGAAAATAGTGCAAAATGCCCATATCCCACCTTCACTCTAAAGCCCAAACATGTTCATTTCATATATGACAAACTAAAGCAGAAGTTCATATGTTAGAATATTGTAAATCAATTTTCTGTGTGGTGAACAGTGAGAGAGTTTATCATTGTGTGCTTATGTGGGCAACAGCTGACCCAGTGCCATGGCATGTTATCTATTAATTTTGTGTACATGGACACAAATGTACCTTTTTTTTCTGTGACAGTCAGCAGAACTTGCAGTTTGTCAAATTGTCACAACATTTAACTTCAATGAACTATTCAACGTGTAGTGATTTACAGCAATATTACCCTTATTTATGGATATGTTTAGGCAAACACAGCACTTGGATAAGGTTAGTGAGAGATTGTGGTTCACTGTGATTTCAGACACAATGTGTTGATTTAAATTTCAAAACTACAATTTTTTCTTACCAACCTGTTGCTTAAACTTTACCGCAGACTGGATGTGAACCCCCCGTCGCCCACTATGCACTCCAACCTACGTCCCTGCACTTCTGCGTCTGTTAATGAATATAGCAAAATTGCATTTCTAATCGATATACATGAGTTTTAAAGTCATGCTGTCATGAAGAAAACTGAAAATTCATGTCCACTGCCACATTTCATCACTATTTCACAAACTGCCATGAAGGTGTGAGGTGTGTGGTGGGTGGTGTGGTGGGGGTTGTAACAGCAAACACAAATAGCACAGAACAGATTTTTGTTTGCTCAAATGAATTGATTCTTTAAGTGATACAAAATGTGCAACTTTGTCTGGACACATAATGCTGCCAAGAATTTTTATCAACAAATTCTGAACATTAAGATCACTGACAAGTAACTACAGCATTGTTGAACTATTATTCATGGTTCTGTTAAAGCATTTACAGCACTTGGTTACGGTTAGGGAAAGACAAAAAGATTGTAGTCTTTTTCTAAATACAGAAAAACTCAAACAAAACAAAAATAATGTTAAAAGTTGAACTAAAGTCATCCTCTTGCCTTAATATAACCAGACATGGCTGTGGTCTCTGGTGAGAGTCTTGAGCTCAGAACACTAACTGCCCTCCAATGACTCACATGTGATAGAAAAAATGTAGCACTTCCTTCACTCAATCAATTTGAGGCAGGCAGTGATTACAACATGACATGTTATTTTCACGAGACAAGGCAGTATAGGCAAATGCAAAGAGCTATACACAATGATTCATATTGATGGTCCACATTCTGTTACAGCTAAAATCCCTTGAAAGGAAAAGATCCCTAATGAAGGTCTTACAGTCTTTCTTCAAGAACAGTCAAGGTTCTTTGCAAAATCTAGCTGATGAGAGCTGTGAGCTCAATTTTAGTCATGCTGGAGTCATTGAAGGTCCAGGCCTGCACTATGTGCTTGTTCTACATAGCCTTAAGGTATTTTTGTAATTTTGTCAATGCACGGGGTTCCTTGATCACCAGAAACCATAACATCCCAGCAAAAAAACATTTTAACAATGACTCTACCTTTGTCAGACCTGCTGAAAGCAAAACTGCTCAGCTGGGTCCCAAGGGGTCAATTGAGGGAAGGCCTTAACCCTCTAGTTAATTAATTAGTTAATTAGTTAATTAGTTAGTTAGTTCAGACTAGCCCCTCTAGTCTGAACTCCTCTTTCCCCTTTTTATTGCTGGACTCTGCTGGTCCGTCTGTCCTGTCGGGGGAGGATTATGGTGAACTTAGTACAGACTCTATAGTTCGGGGGAGGTATGGCATTTCAGTGTGAGAATTGCCAAGGTCAAACAGCATCAGTTTCAGACTGCCACCAGTATGTGAACGAGAGACAGCGTCAAACCTCAACCATCTCCCGATGCACACACCCTCTCCTATTTCACAGGTCATCACTTCTCTGCTGTGGGATACCACACAAGTTAACATTTGCATTGGTTTTCACCAACCAGAGAGCAAGTCACCCACTGAGGACTCTGGTCAGCTAAGGAAACATCAAGAGCCAAATGTAGGTTCTGCAAATGCTCCACAAAACACCTCTCCCTGGAGCACCAAGCTTTATTGGTATTGTTTGACATGGTATAAGACTCGAATTTCCATTTGGTTCATCTATTTGAATTTTTATCTGTCTGAGAAATGACACCCTAGACGATACTCCTTTTATATATATCTCGACAAAGAAGTGTAGAAGGAAGGGAGCAACAATTATCAACAAATACAATAAAGGTGCCTTGCCTAAAAACCTAAACGTTTAGTCTGCTGGAATATCACATATCATTCAATTCAGTTCAGTTTTATTTTTAAAGGGCCATATCACAACAGAAGTTATCTCAAGGCACTTTTCATATAGAGCAGGTCTAGACCGTACTCTTATATTTTTATGGAGAGAGACCTAACAGATCCACCATGAGCAGCACTAGGCGACAGTGGCAAGGAAAAACGTCCTTTTAAGAGGCAGAAACCTCGAGCAGAACCAGACTCAGGCTGGGTGGACATCTGCCTCGACTGGTTGATTGAAAAAAAAAAAAAAGATTGTAATGACAATTTTAGTAGTAAATGCATAAGTAGCAGTAATACTTGAAAGGCAGGAGGCAGAAATACCTGCAGAAAGAGACCAGAAGAGGAGACAGAGGACTAAAGAACACAAAAACTATGGAGGGGGGAATATATTGAGTTAGTAATGTATTTATGGGATATAAAACCATACTGAGAGAGAGAGAAAGAGAGAAAGAGAGAAAGAGAGAGAGTACAGTACAGGCTGACCTGCAGGCAGGGATAACATCAGTATCAGTACAGAGCTCAACCAAGGAACTAAAATGCTTTAGAGCCAGTTGACCAGAAATGTAAATAATACCAGATTTTTTGCAGGTTTTGTGCACACACTCCAAGAACACCTCATGGAAGACATGCTGGTAGTTTCACAGCAAGCAAGGTAAAAAAGATCCCTGGCTTCAAATAGAACACAAGTTAGTGTCTCTGACATACAGGACTCTGCAAATAATATGTGTATAACTGTGTATGAATCCCTACAAATCTTGTTCACGTACAGCATCATTTTTGGTGTTTATCAGGCACTACCAAGCCCCAAACCACCACCACTATCTACAGTTAGTCAGTGTTATGCTTTCTATACTTCAGCAGCTGCTAGTGCAGTCAGGAAGTCAGTATATGTAACAAACTTGAATCTTGTTTTGTCATTTTAGTGAGGCGTGAGAGAATTCAGTAGAAACAAAAGCAGATAGATCTATTTTTATATCATATGCCAACAAAAATCTTTGAGAAAAAATGTGCTTGGTTCCTTTTTAAGGGCAATAACCATATTCTGTAAAGAAAAGGGGAGTAAAAGTACATTAAATATTGAGAACTGAGAATTGTGTTATCACACCAGTAAATATTATAACACATTATAACAGCTCCCATCTGTGACTCATCTTGGACCAGAGCACATGTATGAGCAAGTATACTTTTCTCACTAGCTATCCCTAAATTTGATTCCACACATTCAAACACACACTCCCTGTCTTGTTGATTCTGAGAAGGGCAGTAATCATATCTGCAGCTAAGAAGGCTCCTAATGAATGACAGCAGTGAGCAGCTGATTATGTTCCTCTGCCACCCTGTAGTAACTTTATTAATGAAGCACTTTCCACATGGTCTACAAAAACAGACTAACAACCTCACACCAAGAATATTTTCATTTATTCTATTTATCATTTTCTCCCTCTGTCTGTCTTGTCATCAACCATTCAAGCAGTCATCATCACAGGCCAGGAAGCTCTGGAAGAAGTTTATTTGTATATGTATGTATTTATATGTATGTGTACTTTTTAAAACAGTACTTACAAAGTGCTTCACAGATAGATAGAAGATAATGAATTAAAAAAAACATATAAAACATTAAAAGGTGCTATATGTAAGCGTTTGCTATCACTTCATTCCAACTTTAACAGCTGTTCACTTACCAAAACCTTTAGCTATTGTTTGCATTTACAATACAAGAGGTTAGAATACACCCTGGACGGCCAAGTGGGTTTACTGCTAGCTGCCTAGCTGCTTAGCTGCCTTGCTTGTTTGACCAGTCATGGGTGATTACATGTTTCTACCATGTAGTTGTGTATGTGAATTGCATTTCTACTTGTGTTCAGTGTGGTCACAGTGCATCTCTGACCACCTCCAGCGGTGGTTTGGCTGATCGAATCACAATATGTCCTCAATGGATTTTGGGTGCATTTACACCTGCACTGTCTGATCATCCAAAACACATTTTAATGGGGTGTTAGATACCTCCGGGTCATTTCACACACTTAGGAACCTTCTTAAGCAAAAAAGACTATTTGACTGCATTCATATCCATTGCAGGAACTTTTCCCAGGGAGCAAACTTTTGAGGAATGAAGCTCCCCTACTTAAGTTTCCACCAGACGAACCAGGGTCTGAATTTAGTTGCAAAGGTTAAATTTTATCCCTGAAATGTTCCTTCTCACTGAGTGGTACTTTCTGGAGGTTCAGGAACTTTGGGAGACAGGACTGCAGGCCTGATTGTCACTAACTGGTCAAACACAGACAGCTGCTTCAACTTGAGCATTCATTCACAAAACATGGAAGTACTGTGAGAACAGTGGTATCCGTATTAGAATGAAGGGTGAACATTTCTCATTATTTGTTAATGTTAATAGTAACATTAGGTTTTGGTGTCGGCTTCCCAATTTGTTTTTAAAAGGAGCGAGAGAAAAGAGAGAGAAATAAGATATATAATCTGACAGAGTAAGAGAAAGCGAAAGAGCAGTGGTGCAGATACTGCATATGTTAAGATCCCAGCACTACACCAGGCCCATTTACTTTTATCAAAGTTTGTCTTATTCCATTCAGCAGCAGATCTTCTCCCACAGTGTCACTCAGTATC